>NC_133334.1:261890597-261925933 GCF_042186555.1 Aquarana catesbeiana
AGCATCCTAAACTGTGTGTGCCAGTCCCCTTCTCTGACCATCCAACTACCTGGGTGTATCTCTACATGCAGACTGCATATGCTGTAGCGTTACCTGTATACTCTCCGTCTTTTGTCTGAGCTCCTTTGGTAGGTGACTTCTGGCTGTAGAATGACAAAACCCAGAATGTGACCCCCAACACAGCGCTGGCTGGATGAACATTTTCCTGCTCTGGTGAAATTCCAGTTTTGTCCACTAGATGGAGCCGATTAAGCAGCTCCAGCCAGTAGTCGGTCTAGGGCCAAGGACTGCGGCGTGCTGATTGCAATGTCATCTTTTCATCAAGATTTCTGTAGTTATTACTCAGAGGAGAGGTGGAAAACATGACCTGCAAGGGGGACCGAATGCGAGAGCTCTGTGCATTGGAAGGATTTTGTTTTTAATTTGTAAATGTTTTGTTTACTTGAGGCTGTACATCTTGTTTGAATTTCACATATTTTTATTTAATTAAAAAAAAAAAACCTATGAATTGTCTCTTTCTGAATACATGGCACCAATCTAGAAGATTTTACCCCCTTCGGGACCAGGCCTTTTTTTTTTTTGCTATATAGCACTGTGCGACATTAACTGGAAATTGCGCGGTCAAAGTACCCAAACAAAATTTGTTTATTTTTTTTTCACACATATAGAACTTTCTTTTGGTCGTATTTGATCACCATTTTTTTTTTAAATATATAAATAAAAAAAGACCAAACACTTTGAAACTTTTTTTTTTTTTACTTTCAACTATAAAGCATATCCAATAAAAATAAAAAAAAAAAGTCTTCATGAATTTAGACCAGAATGTATTCTGACATGGTTTTGGAAAAAAAAAGTGTATATTGATTGGTTTGTGTGGAGATTATAGTGTCTGCAAACTATGGGAAATATACTGGAATTTAAATTTTTTTTGATACTAGTAATGGCGGTGATCAGCGCCTTATAGTGTGGCGGGCAATCTGACACTGACATCACCAGTGACATTACTATACACGGTCACTGTACTAATGACACTGGCTGGGAAGGGGTTAGCATCTCGGGGTAATCAAGGGGTTAAGTGTGTTTTTTTTTTTTTTTTTTAACTAAAAATCTATTTCTCTCTTTCAACACGGGGCTCTGAGCGGTGATTGAACACAGCCGATTTGCAGGTCCCAGTCATAAATCATTGTCCGGGACCTGCTGACAAAATCCCGCTGTGCCTGTAGGAGCCACCTGTCTGCAGTACAATGTGGGCAGGTGGTCCTAAAGAGGTTTAAAGGCTAATTTCAACCTTTTTTTCTTTTCTAAATTCCAGCTCCCCTATGTACCCTGTATAGCATTAATGGACTTCTTTTGCAAAAATATCAAAGCTTTCCATTAATTCTACAGACGCATACTTCACTGTCTTCATAGATGTTTCAGAACATGTATCCATTACTTCTGCCTTACTTCCTGGGCAGACTATAGGTCATGACACAGGAAGGAGTTGACCAGCTGACCTCAGCTCACACCCTGCATCATCCACCCTCCTACCCACCCATTTCCAGGTGCATGTTTTTTAAATGAAAAAATCGGCATTGGCACAGCCCTGATTATGATCTACCTGTGGGCTTTCCGCTATGGACAGGTAGATCACAATCGATGGGTTGCCGACCCCGGCTTAAAAGCTAATCTGTGTCTTTTTCCCTATGCAGGATTCAGCACAATTTCATTTTAAAGCTGACCTACCCACACCCCCCACCTCATTCCTTCCACATGACTAGTTACACCCCAGGTGATGACCGATCACCAACACTGTCATGTGGGAGGTAGAAGAGCGTCATATTCTTCACGCACATATTGGCTAGGTCCTCCTACTGCACTAATGAATGAGGATCAGACTAGGAACCAGGTCCTTCTCCTACACTAAGTAACTACACATGGGGGGGCAGGTCACACCAGGAACTAGGTCGTCCTGTTACGCTAATGAACTACACGGAGATCAGGACCTCCTACTACACCAATTAATGAACTAGAATGTGACCTCCCACCACACTGGTGAGTGAATTAGACAGGCATGTCAGACCGGGACCTGGGCCCTCCCATTGCACTAATGAACTACACAGTGGGGGAATCAGACTGAGAACCAGGTCTTCCCCACTACATTAATGAATGAACAAGACCATGGCTGAGTCAGACTGGGACCTGGGTCCTTGCACTACACTGATAAATGAACTACACTGTGGGTAATTCAGACTGGCACCAAGGATATGCAATTAGCGGACCTCCAGCTGTTGCAAAACCACAAGTCCCATCATGCCTGTGAGTCTGGGCGTCATGCTTGTGGATGTCAGGGTCTTCCTATGCCTCATGGGAATTATAGTTCTGGAACAGCTAGAGGTCCACTAATTGCATATCCCTGCACCACACTAATGAACGAACTAGACCATGGGTGGGGCAGACCGGGACCTGGGTCCTTGTACATTAATGAACGAAATAGACCATGGGTGGGGCGACGGGAACCTGGGTCCTTGCACTACACTAATGAATCAACTACACAGTGGGCGGGTCAAAGAAGGACCTCAGTCCTCCCACTAAACTAAACTGATATGAACAAAAACTAGAGCATTGGTCACAGGGCTTTAAATGAGGCAAATCACTTCCAAACTGAATAGTACACATGATTAAAAGTTTATAGCATAATAGCAGATTTCATGTTGACAATTCAATAGACATGATAAAAAACAGTATTGAGCTGATCCATAATAAGTAATCATAATACACAATATAAATTCATAAAAATAATATTTGTATACATATTTTTAGATGGAGATACATGATTTAGACAGATGGAAATACCGTACATAAGTACAAAATACATAGCGATCCACAAATGTCTTTGCATCCTATAACTACGCGTTTCGTGGATCAAGGACCACATCCTCAGGAGTAGATGCAAGAAAATTAACGAAAAAGATAATAAGAAAATGCCAGAATAATATCTTATACAAAAAATGGATGACTCCCAATGTAGGGGGAAAAAAAGGGGAAAATAGTGTGGGCAATTAGCCCTAGTACTTACAGGTCAGCTCAAAAGAAGGGGGGAGAAAGAACTAACAGCCTTGTGAGAGGGGGGGGGTTTCAGGGAAGGTCTGCCCCGGGGGCTGTGGCGACATGACCCAAACGTCCTGCGAGGACAAATGGAGGGCGGACCAAGTTTTCATATTCAAGGTGAATCAATAGCTTATGTGCATGGGTGATGGCACAATTAGCCAGCAATAATCTATGAATAAAAAGAATGTACCCTGTTTCCCCGAAAATAAGACCTAGCGTGATTGTCAGTGATGGCTGCAATATAAGCCCTACCCCCCAAATAAGCCCTACCCTGTTTCCCCGAATATAAGCCCTACCCTGAAAATAAGACCTACAAGAACTTTAACTAGGGCTTATTTGGGGGGTAGGGCTTATATTGCAGCCATCACCGACAATCACGCTAGGTCTTATTTTCGGGAAAACAGGGTATATATATATATATATATATATATATATATATATATATATATATATATATATATATATATATATATATTGTGGATTCACAAATCCTTATTGTGTGACATGTCACAAGGAGGGAACAAAGTATGCATGATATAGCTGATGACTAAAAATGAGAGTAGAGCAAGATACAGTGGTCAATTTGGTCAGCTTACTATATATCTTGCTCTACTCTCATTTTTAGTCATCAGCTATATCATGCACACTTTGTTCCCCCCTTGTCACATGTCACACAATAAGGATTTGGGAATCTATCTAATCTAATCTATCTATCTATCTATCTATCTACAGTTGTGCTCATTATAAACAACCTTCTTGATCCCCTTCAATACTCCACAGAAACTCTTTTAAAACTCACAAATGACCTACTAACTGCAAAAACCAATGGACACTATTCTGTACTCCTACTTCTGGATCTTTCAGCTGCCTTTGACACGGTTGACCACCTCCTCCTCCTCCTTAAAAAACTTTACTCCCTCGGTCTCCGTGACTGTGCTCTTCAGTGGCTCTCATCCTACCTATCCCAACGCACCTTCAGTGTCACTTACAATTCTACTTCCTCCACTCCTCTTCCCTTCTCTGTCGGGGTCCCCCAAGGTTCTGTTCTTGGACCTCTTTTATTTTCAATCTACACCTCTTCCCTGGGTCAGCTGATAGCCTCTCACGGCTTTCAATATCATTTCTATGCTGATGACACACAAATCTATCTCTCCACCCCTCAACTCACTCCATCAGTCTCCTCACAAATCACTAACTTACTAACTGACATATCTGTATGGATGTCACATCACTTCCTCAAACTCAACTTGTCCAAAACCGAGCTTATAATATTTCCTCCCCCACGTGCCTCTTCCCTTGACTTCTCTGTCGAGAGCTATGGCAAAACCATCCGCCCGTCCCCACATGTCAGGGTACTAGGTGTTATCCTGGACTCTGAACTCTCCTTTCAGCCCCACATCCAATCACTTTCCAAAGCTTGCCGCCTCAACCCCTGCAACATCTCTAAACTACGTCCCTTTCTAACCAATGAAACCACAAAGCTCCTGATTCACTCCCTGGTTATCTCTCGCCTTCATTACTGTAACTCACTCCTCATTGGCTTACCTTTAAATAGACTCCTCCCCCCTGCAGTCCATCATGAATGCGGCTGCCAGACTCATCCACCTTACAAACCGCTCAGTGTCTGCTACCCCTCTCTGTCAATCCCTCCATTGGCTGCCACTCGCCCAACGAATTAAATTCAAAATACTAACTATAAGTTACAAAGCCATCCACAACTCTGCCCCCAGCTACATCACTAACCTAGTCTCAAAATACCAACCTAATCGCCATCTCCGTTCCTCCCAAGACCTTCTGCTCTCTAGCTCCCTCATCACCCCCTCCCATATCCGCCTCCAGGACTTCTCCCGAGCCTCGCCCATCCTCTGGAATTCCCTACCCCAATCAGTCAGACTGTCTCCAAATTTATCCACTTTTAGGCGATCCCTGAAAACTTTCCTCTTCAGAGAAGCCTATCCTGCCTCCATCTAACAACTGCACTGTTTTCTCCATTAGCTCATCCCCCACAGCTATTACCCTTTTGTATAACTTGACCCTCCCTCCTAGATTGTAAGGTCTAATGAGCAGGGCCCTCTGATTCCTCCTGTATTGAATTGTATTGTAATTGTACTGTCTGCCCTAATGTTGTAAAGCGCTGCGTAAACTGTCGGCGCTATATAAATCCTGTATAATAATAATAAGTTTACATACCCTGGCAGAATTTATGATTTCTTGGCCATTTTTCAGAGAATATGAATGATAACACAAAAACATTTCTTTCACTCATGGTTAGTGTTTGGCTGAAGCCATTTATTATCAATCAACTGTGTTTACTCTTTTTAAATCATAACAGAAACCACCCAAATGACCCTGATCAAAAGTTTACATACCCTAGTTCTTAATACCGTGTATTGCCCCCTTTAACATTAATGATAGCTTGAAGTCTTTTGTGGTATTTGTGGATGAGGCTCTTTATCTTCTCAGATGGTAAAGCTGTCCATTCCTCTTGGCAAAAAGCCTCCAGTTCCTGTAAATTCTTGGGCTGTCTTGCATGAACGGCACGTTTGAGATCTCCCCAGAGTGGCTCAATGATATTGAGGTCAGGAGACTGAGATGGCCACTCCAGAACCTTCACTTTATTCTGCTGTAGCCAATGACAGGTCGACTTGGCCTTGTGTTTTGGATCATTGTCATGTTGGAATGTCCAAGTACGTCCCATGTGCAGCTTCCTGGCTGACAAATGCAAATGTTCCTCCAGTATTTTTTGATAACATACTGCATTCATCTTGCCATCAATTTTGACCAAATTTCCTGTGCCTTTGTAGCTCACACATCCCCAAAACATCAGCGATCCACCTCCGTGTTTCACAGTAGGAATGGTGTACCTTTCATTATAGGCCTTGACTCCTCTCCAAATGTAGCGTTTATGGTTGTGGCCAAAAAGCTCAATTTTGCTCTCATCACTCCAAATGACTTTGTGCCAGAAGGTTTGAGTCTTGTCTCTGTGCTGTTTGGCGTATTGTAAGCGGGATACTTTGTGGCATTTGCGTAGTAATGGCTTTCTTCTGGCGAATCAACCATGCAGCCCATCTTTCTTCAAGTGCCTCCTTATTGTGCATCTTGAAACAGCCACACCACATGTTTTCAGAGAATCCTGTATATCACCTGAAGTTATTTGTGGGTTTTTCTTTGCATCCCGAACAATTTTCCAGCCAGTTGTGGATGAAATTTTAGTTGGTCTACCTGATCGTGGTTTGGTTTCAACAGAACCCCTCATTTTCCATTTCTTGATTAGAGTTTGAACACTGCTGATTGGCATTCTCAATTCCTTGGATATCTTTTTATATCCAAGTTTTTGTGTTATCATTCATATGTTCTGAAAACGGCCAAGAAATCATAAATTCTACCAGGGTATGTAAACTTATGAGCACAACTGTGTGTGCGTGTGTGTATAGATATAGATATATCTATATATATATATATATCTATGTATATACACACGATGCTGTGAAAAAGTATTTGCCCCCTTTCTGAATTTTTTTTTTTTTTGCATGTTTGTCACACTAAAATGACTCAGATCATCAAACAATTTTATTATTACACAAAGATAACCTGAGTTAATACAAAATGCAGTTTTTAAATGATGGTTTCATTTATTAAGGCAAAAAAGCTGTCCAAACTTGCCTGGCTTTATGTGAAAAAGTAATTGCCCCCTAAACCTAATAACGGATTGTGAAACCCTTGGCGACAACTGCAATCAAGCGTTTGCGATAACTGGCAATGAGTCTTTCACATTGATGTGGAACAATTTTGGTCCACTTTTCTTTGTAGAATTCTTTTAATTCAGCCACATTGGAGGGTTTTCAAGTATGAACGGCCTGTGTAAGGTCACGATACAGCATCTCGATTGGATTTAAGTCCGGGCTTTGACTGGGCCACTCCAAAACCTAAATTTTGCTTTGTTTGAACCATTTGGAGGTGGACTTGCTGTTGTGTTTCAGATCATTGTCCTGCTGCATAACCCAAGTGCACTTGAGCTTTAGGTCACGAACTGATGGCTGGACATTCTTTTAGGATTTTCTGATAGAGCTCAGAATTCATGGTTCCATCAATTATGGCAAGTCGTCCAGGTCCTGAAACTGGAAAGCAGCCCCAGATCATCACAATACCACCACCATGTGTGACTGCTGGTATGATGTTCTTGTTATGAAATGCATTAGTTTTATGCCAGATGTAACGGGACGCACACCTTCCAAAAAGTTAAATTTTTGTCTCATCAGTCCACAGAATATTTGCCTAAAAGTCTTGGGGATAATCAAGATGTTTTTTGGTAAATGTGAAATGAGCCTTTGTGTTCTTTTTGGTCAGCAGTGGCTTTCGCCTTGAAATTCGCCCATGGACGCCATTTTTGCCCAGTCTATTTCTTATTGTTGAATCATGAACACTGATCTTACCTGAGGCAACTGAGGCCCGCAGTTCTTTAGATGTTCTGGGTTCTTTTATGACCTCCTGGACTGTTCCAAGTTATCTCCATTTGTGGATAATGGCTCTCCCCATGGTTCACTGGAGTTCCAAAGCCTTAGAAATGGCTTTGAAACCCTTCCTAGACTGATACATGTTTGTTTCTAATCTGTTCTTAAATTTTTTTTTTAGATTGTGGCAAGTGTTGCTTTTTGTGATCTGTTAGCGTGCGTCACTTTGTCAGACAGATTCTATTTATGTGATTTCTTGATTCAACAGGTCTGGCAAGTGAAATTTAACTTAGCTTTCCAAAAAATTGTGGTTAATCACAGTTCATTCATGATTGAGCACGGGAGGGGGCAATTACTTATTCACATAGGGCCAGGCAGGTTTGAACAGCTTTTTTCCCTTAATAAATGAATAAATAATAATTTAAAAACTGCATCTTGGATTGGGTTATCTTTGTGTAATCTTAAAATTTGTTTGATCATCTGAATCATTTAAGTGTGAGAAATATGCAAAAAAAAATAAATAAAAAAAACAGGAAGGGGGCAAATACTTTTTCACAGCACTGTGTGTGTGTGTGTATATATATATATATATATATATATATGTGTATATATATATATATATATATATATATATATTTTACACACACCGTATTTATCGGCGTATAACACACACTTTTTCCCCCTTAAAATCAGGGGAAAATCGTGTGTGCGTGTTATACGCCGAACGGCTGCCTCGGAGGGGAAGGAGGGAATGAGTGCCGCCGAAATAGACAGAGCCGAATCTCCTGTGTGGCTCTGCTCGCAGTCAGATCCATTTCCGCCTCCTAGCATTGACGTCCCGCCATTGGACCGGTGTTATGTCCATCATAATAGCCGGGCCAAGGGGCGGGGCTGTGAGCCGAGTACACAGGAGATCCGGCTCTGTTTATTTCGGCAACAACAAGACTGATTGAGTGATTTGATCATGCTGCAAAGAGGGGCAAGACTGCAGATGGGCACTAATCATGCTGCAAAGAGGGGCAAGACTGCAGATGGGCACTGATCATGCTGCAATGATGGGCAAGGCTGGAGATGGGCACTGATCATGCTGCAATGATGGGCAAGGCTGCAATGATGGGAAAGGCTGGAGATGGGCACTGATCATGCTGCAATGATGGGCAAGGCTGCAGATGGGCACTGATTATGCTGCAATGATGGGCAAGGCTGCAGATAGCCACTGATAAGGCTGCAATGATGGACAATAGCGGGTCTGCAGATGGGCACTCACCCTTATTTTGCTTCAAAATTCTTTATTCAAAATGTATGTTTTTTTTTTTCCTGAAACTTCCCTCTTAAAATTAAGGTGCGTGTTATACGCCAATAAATACAGTATATAGATTTCTTTTTTTCATAGATTATTGCTGGCTAATTGTGCCATCACCCATGGACGTAAGCTATGGATTCACCTTGCTCTGAAAACTTGGTCCGCCCTCCATTTGTCCTCAAGGTCCGTTTGGGTCGTGTCGCCACAGCCACCGGGGAAGACATTCCCTGGTACCCCCCCCCCACTCACAAGACTGCTAGGTTCTCCCCCCCCCCCCCCCCTCTTTTGAGCTGACCTGTAAGTACTAGGGCAAATTGCCCACACTATTTTCCCCCTACATTAGGAGTCTTACATTTTTTTATCAAATAATTTTCTGGCATTTTCTTATCTTTTTAGATAATATTCTTGCATCTACTCCTGAGGGCATGGGCATTGATCCACAAAACGCGTAGAGTTATAGTATGCCAAGACAATTGTGGATCGCTATGTATTTTGTATTTATGTATTTCCATCTGCCCAAATCATGTAACTCCATCGAAAAATATAACGTATATGAATATTAATAATTTTTTAGTGTGTATTATGATTACTTTTTATGGATCAGCTCAATACAATTTCTTTTTGCGGGGGTGGGGGGGGTGACTTCATTGGAAGACCTAATTAAATAGTAAATTTAGTATAAAGAAAAAACACCCCATCAACATAAAATACAGCTAAACTCGCCAGATAAAATGTCTTAACTAGAAAAATTAAACAATAAAAACACCAAATAATGTCACACTATTAAATGTATCTTTAATAAAGCAAATAGTTATTTTACTTACAGAAGCTTTAGAAGTAAAATACAAAATGTACAGTTCCAGTTTACAAGTAATGGCTGGAAAAAGGAAAGAAAAAAAAAAAGTGATAGTAGGGTCACGCTCACGAGCAGTAAACCCTCGCACTTGGCAGTGAATCGGACTTCGTGGAGCCGTCGCCAAGCACAGCACTGCAACTCGCTCATAGAAAGAGGGGAGGTGAGTCTTCCCCACCCCCGAGGAGCATCTAATGGCCAGTGTTCAGTACAGCTTGAAGCCAGGAACATACCACCTACATGGTCAAAGCATCAACATATAGAAACAAAACAAAAGAAAAGAAAAAAAACAAAGGTTCCTGTTTTCAGTTTCTGTTCATCACATTGAAATTTTTTTTTTAGAAGACTTCAAAATACGAGTAAAAAAAATATATATGTTCATATTTAGCATGTGGAATAGTTAAGTTGGCACTTTGCGACATCTGTTTTGATACAAATATATATGTCTACCCATTAATAAGACCAATAATATTCTGATAAAACGTTTGGGGTGGGAGGGGTTAAAGAGTCGCCGTCACCCACTGAGTGGAGGAAGATATTTCATGGACTAAACCAATCAGCAGCCTATTGGCCCTCCAGGACCTAGGGATGTTATTGGATCATCCTGATTCAATAGGCAGTGTTTACCAAAACCGAGGTCTAGTTCACAACTCCTTCACTGAGTGTGGATCGGGGACAATGGAAGGGCTGACTCCACCCAAAATGGAGATTTCAGTTTTGCCTGATTGGTGGCAAGTTTGATCACACAAAGGCTTCTAAATATCTCTTGGGCACTCAAACCTCTGCGATAAAGCCAATTGATGGAGCCACCCGTCACTGATGGATTCTCTTTCATATAGAATTGGTGAGACCAGCTGGCAAAGGGAAACCTCTGTAACGGCCTGCTGTCAGAGCGACGCCTCTATACCAGCCTGCTGTCAGAGAGTGGCGCCACCTCCATACCAGCCTTCTGTCCCAGCGTGACATCTCCATAACGGTCAGCTGTCATGGAGAGTGACATCTCCATAACGGTCAGCTGCCAGAGGGACACCTACATAATCACCTGCTGCCAGAGTGTGACACCTCCATAAAAGCCAGCTGTGAGAATGTGACACTTTCATAACGGCCTTCTTTCACAGGGGCACCTTCACAATGGCTGTCTAGGAGGAGGCGAAGATGAGCTGACTCAAATTGATGACCCCATCCGCCACCATCTCCAGAAGGTTAGATTTTTGCAGGAGAAAAGCAATTATGAACAGGGTAGGTAGGAGTCAGCAGGATGAGGGGCTGTGGCAGAGAAGACCTCAGCATTGGGGTCCCCAAGAAGCCTCTGGGTGGTGTGGATTCTGCTGAACACCTCCTATATCTGAAAAATTGCCTTTTGGGTGGAGCGCCTACTTAAGTGCAAAAGGTCTGCGGACAAAAAGAGAGCAGGGTATTTATTTTTGGGAGACTGAAAAAGAGAACCATATGATAAATTCAATGAAATATTTTAGCATAAACCTTTAACAAACAGGTACAGAAGTCTTTACAGAAACAGGCAAGAGAGGATGGAAACAAAACAACAAAAAGAAGCAACAGAGCAGGTCAGTATTGAGGGCTATGCACAGCACATATGTCTCTGTAAACATAGATGGTGTATGTAGACTTGATGGGTCAGAAGTAAAAAAAAAAAAAAAAAAACAACCCAATATAAATACAGTAATGTTAGATTTATCACACAACGCAAAAAACGGTAACATTCGGGCTATAAAATACATCACTGTACAAAGGGGTCAGGGGAAAAAAAAAAAGTACGGGCTTTAAATACCCCAAGTTATGAATTGTATATAGTTTAGTGTTTTGTACATATTTTTGGTATAATTAAAGTGAAAAAAAAAAAAAAAAGAAAGAAAAAAAAAAAAAAAGTGCTTCAATGTTTAAATCCAAAGAAACACAATTTTTTGTTTTTCACTGTTCCGCTACGCAAGTCAGCAAGCTCTTTACTCACAGTTATGAGTTAAAGTATATTAGTGATATATAACAATATAGGAAAATAGAAAAATAAGATTAATACTGTCAATATTTTTATTTAATTTTTCTCTTTTCGAAACTAGAAAACATTGGGAGGGATTGCAGTGGGCTCTTTTCAAAAGACGAAATGACGCTTTTTTTGTTTTTTTTTTAAATACATATAAACTATATATAGATATATATATATAGATATAAAGAATATTCTGTAACATTGATTAAGATAAAATGGGAAACCTGTACACAAACTATTTAAATTTATATCATAAGCACCATTTTCTTCTCTTGTAGCCACTTTGGTTGGAAGAAACGTGACTCCTAATATAAGCATTGTATGTCATGGCACATTTTTTTTTTTTTTTTTAAGTGACATTATGCTGCATTCTTTAAAAATATATATTTTTGTTATTATTATTTCATCTACCTGCTAATTAAGTTATTTTTCGGAGCCAGCTCACATAAGATTCTTTTTTTTTTTTATATAATTTTTAAAGAATATTGAAAGACTTTTACTATCTCAGAAGTTATTTTCTGGAGTTGTATGTGCATAATGCCTTTGGCCATAAGGAACTGGATACGTTTTATATATTCAATAAAATAAAAAAGGTAATAAAAAAAAACAAAAACGGTGGCAATGAAAATGAGACTGCGACACAACTTGCATCCACCTGAAGAACTACACTGGGGAGGGGGTCTCTAATATGAAACGAACAGACCTTATTTCACGAAACTGATCCTCCATGTTTAGATGGAATGTCCTGTAGGGTTGTCATAGAGGCACAAATACTGCCGATGGGGGCAGAATTTTAGGCATGGGGGGGTGGATTAAAGTTTTCAATGGGGGAGGCCTCTCGACCCTGGACATTTTAATTTACTAACTGAAACGCAACTACTACAAAATGACCAAAAATGGTTTCACAAACATTGGTGATGGCGACCCTGGGTCCGGTACTCTTCCTTTGTTTAGGCTAGGGTGAAGGATTTTGGGAAATCAATGGCCGTGGAGTCAATGACCTCCCTTCTGGGCCGGACAAAATCCATGACCTAAAGTATCTGGTAAGAGGTGAGCAACTGATTTGTTTTACAGATGTCAACGCATTCACTGAATCTTGCAAGAGGGTTTCCAGGAAAGCCTAGTAAGGGGGAATGTTCTAGCTTTCAGCTTGTTAACTTTAGTAAAAGAGCTGACAGTTCATTTTTTATTTTTAATACAAATTGAGATGAGGGTTCTGCCGTCCACTAAGAAATCAGCCAAGGCAAGTCAAATTGGTTGCTATAGATAAACCCTGAACTTAGTGGGCATCTATAGCTGGATGTAAAGTAGATTTACAGCCTCAACCCAACTAGTCTTAAAGGATAAGTTCACCTTAAAGAAAGAAAAAAAAAATTTATAAAGAATGTTCATCTTTTTGCAGGTAAAAAAAAAAAAGTGCATTTATTATTATTTTTTTATTGAGAGCCTGTAAAGCGGTGGTTCTCGATCTCAGTCCTCAAGTACCCCCAACAGTCCATGTTTTCAGGTTTTCCTTTATTTTGCACAGCTGCTTTAAATCAATATCAATGACATGGTATTGATAAGAGCTATTTTATCGAAGGGAAGTCAAAAACATGGCCCGTTGGGGGTACTTGAGGACTGAGGTTGAGAATCACTGCTGTAAAGCACTGCACCCTCGATCACATCTGCAATGCAGGGCTCTTGCAGACTGTCAGTGTAAGCTGTCTGCTCGTACCTCATACGGGCAGGAAGTTACACACCGACAGGAAGCATCAATGAACTTCCAAGAGTGCACAACAGTGCCCCTAGCGTTCATTGAGAACTACAGGCTGACAGCCGCAAAGGCTGTCGGTACTTGTAGTTCTTCCATTTACAGAACTCTGAATGAATGACGCGGCTGGGTGTTATAAAAGGTGAACTTTACCTTTAAGAATTCCTCCCCGCCTCCCTCACAACCTATGCTAACTAACCTGTGTAAAAAGGATGTATATACTTAGCTATCTTCAGTTTGGTTTGGTCACGCGATACGACTACCCTGTGTTTGCCGGAGAGAGGAGGGACCACTAACAGCAGGGACATGGGAGCCTATGGGGTAATGTCTTCACTTCCAGGCATTCCCAGCCTTTGTCGGCACTCTTGCTTCTTTTCTCTGCAGCCGCCACTGGGTGACACGGGGATCACATGACTGCAGCAGGCTGAGAATCGGTAAATATACACACCTTTTATTTTATTTTTTATTTTTTTTTACACAGCTCAGCGTAGGTGTTTGGGGTGGGGTGCGCATTGTTAATAGTTAGGCTAAGGCTGGAATTCTACTTTGACATAACAACCAGTTGGCACTGATTTTAAAGAAGGGTTGCAGACTTTACAATGGGTGCTCAACCTGTGGCCCTCCAGTTGTTACAGAACTACAAGTCCCATCATGCCTTTGCCTTTGGGAGTCATGCTTTTAACTGTAAGCGGCTTGAAATGCCTCGTGGGATATGTAGTTCTGCAACAGCTGGTTATTTGTCACAGCCACTGGTTCTCCTGTAGAAGCTAATTTCTTTGTAAGTGTACTCAGGTGTAGGTAACTTTGGCACTCCAGCTGTTAAGGAAAAGTCCCATGAGGCACTGCAAGACTGACAGTCACAGTAATGCCAGAGGCATGATGGGATTTGTCCTTCCCTCATAGCAGGAGTGCCACAGTTGCCTATCCCAGGGTTAACTCCACCCTGGAGGAGCACTTCAAAATAGTCTCCCCCCTTCCCCCTTCTAGAGTTGGCTGACCAACTCCATCATTGGGGGGAGATTTACCAAAACTGGTGCACACAGCATCTGGTGCAGCTGTGCACAGTAACCATTCAGCTTCTGGGTTTTATTTTCAAAGCAGCTGAAGTTAGGCCACCATTCACACTTGAGCGTTTTTGAGCTTAGAGCTACAAGACGCTCAACAAGCAAAAACCTTTTGTTTTCAATAGCCCTTGTTCACATCTGAACGTCCTGTCGCTTGTAGCAAAACGCCTGTCACTCAAAAAAAGTACATGAGCTTGTTTTCAGGCAGAATTAAGTGTTTTTGTCATAGGCTTCAATAGAATCGCCTGAACATGCTTTTTTCAAGCGTTTATTTAAGTATTTTGTTGTCAAACATCAGTTCTAGGCCCCTTTTTCATCAGCACTCCAGAACTTTTAGTTGAACAAAAGCCTAAAAAAACACCTGAAAAAAGCTGCAAAAACATCCACTTCTGCTCCAAAAAAACACTTGGGGGGGGGGGGGGGGGGTAAACCTCTTGAAAACATGACGCTTAGGTGTGAATGCAGCCGCTGATTGGTCATTATGCACAGCTGCACCAGATTCTGAGTGCAAAAGTTTTAGTAAATCTCCCCCCATTATGTCCAAAAGGAGGATTCGATTAAGGGTGTTAAAAATCAGACTTTGCTGTCCTCTGCACAAAGGATTAATTCTGATGGGCGTGGTTTCATAATAAGATCTAGATGGGCAATTCCTTTAAAAGCACTTCCTGGTTTAAGGCCTGG
Organism: Aquarana catesbeiana; assembly: GCF_042186555.1. Lineage (NCBI taxonomy): Eukaryota > Metazoa > Chordata > Amphibia > Anura > Ranidae > Aquarana > Aquarana catesbeiana. The sequence continues at coordinate 261,905,795 of NC_133334.1, forward strand.
TTCACACCTATGCGGTTTTCAGTGCTTCTTGCAGAAACGCACTACAGTCCATTTAACATAGTTTCCTATGGATACATTCACATCTATGTATTTTTCAGCCGCTGCATTTTTGGAAAGAGTTAGGAACTTTTTTTTTTTAAATGCAAAACGTTCAATAGACTTCAAATGGAGAAGCTGCAGAAAAGCATGTAGTGTGTTTTTGCCGTGTTTTTAAATTGCCCCAAAAAAAAAAAAAAAATAAAAAAAGAAAAGAAAAGCAAAACACATGAAAAAAACGTGGCAAAAAGCACTGCAGAAACAGATCAAAAGCAAACTGCATGGGTGTTAACCAGGCTTTAGAAGGGCTCCTTACAGAACACCACAGCACTTCAAGAACAGCAGTTTTTCAATGGCACCTCAACGCTCCCCTTCTGACAAAGAACGCTTTCCTCTGTCCAAGTATCTGAGCCAAGATCACACTGCTTACTTTACTGTGGACCTGAAGAAAATGGAGCCGATCAGTCCTAAGGGCTCTACACCTGTTTTGTTAAGCAGCATCTGCTCCGTGTTCCATGCTGTGTCTGTGAGAGACACAGCACAGAACTGTACAACTGGAGCTGCCTGTCCCTATCCCCACCAAGCACAACCTGAGATCTGACGGGAGGGGGAGGATGTGCAGGCGATGTTCATGCAGTGTAATTACCGCACAAGTAGAGAGGGATGTCAGATGTCTGCTGACAACTCACATCTTATACACCGGGCCAAACCTGGTGGGCATCTGTGGCAGTTTTCCATAATGAAAACTCCCACAATCCCTTTGTAATTAGTCGCAGAACTCACGCCAGTTTCTGTTTTACTCTGGGTGGTGCGGATAGATCTATAACAAGCCTATCAGCCTAGGTAATGTCAATAACACCACTTCAGACAGTTTCCTGAACCAGTTTTCTGGCACGGGAAGCTTAGTTAATTCCCCGGTATGAATGCTTGTGTTTTTTTGGTGTTTTCTGTCAGTAAAACACTGGTATTAAAAACCATGCAGTTTGCTGAAGTCAACTCTTTCACATGACCGTTCCAATCGGGTCCCCCTGACAGTTTTTCAGGCAGACCTGATCGGATGGTCCATGCACTCCTACGAACCGCCGAATGTAAAATAGACTTGTGTCTGTTTTCACCTACCTCTGATCCGATCGGGTCCACTAAAAACAAACAGAAGGAGTTCCGTCCTCCTCCCTCTAGACGGATTGGATCAGAGGTAGTTGTGTGTAAACGGGCCGAGGTGTTCGTTTACACCGGACGGTCTGTAGAGCACAGCGGGCTCTGTCCATGTCCGCTCTGCATAAACTAAGCAGACACGGACCTGTCATCTTCCCGCTCTACTCCGATCAGCAGTGGTCGGCGGACAGATCCCCTGCTGATCCAGAGTCTGCCCCATCTGAAAAGCAGACTAAGGGGTGCAAACACAGAATGAACAGCTTTGCACGTCATCTAAACTTCCTCCAGCACTTTTGGCTGGCCTCATGTCTCTCTTCACACATAGCAATGTGCCTATAGGTTCCCAGTTTCTGCTGCAAAGTATCATGCCTGGCAGGCAGGATGGCGGGACGGGAGCCCAGTGATTCACGGGGGTGAAAGGCTATGTAAACATCTATAATCTGGGCACAAACTAGTAAAATGAAAAAATAAAAATGAACTTCTCTGACCAGTGTCCCGTCTGACACTGGCCTCAGATCAGAAAGATCTTAGCTTTTCCATAAACATGCAAGCTTGGACTGTCTGTCTGAGTGCTTGTTTATAGCAGCATTATGGATGCTATAAACATAGGAACTGTTGCCTGAACCGGGGAGGGAAGATTATCTCATGTCAGCAAAGTACATGAAACCTTTAATAATGAATCTCCAATTATTAAGGAATGAGAAGTTTGCAAACACTGCCAGGCCAGAACTGCAGAACCCAAAAGTAGCCAGGAAAGCCCCATATATCCCCGCTTGCTATGATACTTGAATGCTATAAAAGACAACAAGGAACTGAGAGTAGTGCGGGGACTACTACGATTGGCTGTCTCTGGCTGCTTAGCAGCAGAGAGGTCACAGTGATGTCAAAACTAATGGTCTGCATAAAGGCTTCCGGTAAGTGACTCAAACTTCAAGGGGGTGGTCATTACAGACCAGCAACAGACATTTTCGGGGCAGAAAACAGCAATGGCATCCTTTGTATTCCCCTCAGCACAGATATATTTTAACCCTCTTCCCTTGGCTGTATGCATAGATGTGGTAGCAAAGAGCTGGGCCTTACTCTTTGCTGCCACACATATGTTTTGTGCTGGCCGTGCTCATTTGTACGCCCTTAGCACTGTGATCCTGCTGTCACTGACAGCTCCTGGTCACAAAGAAATGATGGGGGGCCAGTAAGAAGAGCTCCTGATCATTCTGACAGCCAATCACGCGATCAGAAGTCTATGAAAACCCCTCCAGTGCTACGTTCTCTTTAAAAGGCCAGGGGAAAGGGGTTAAAAAGGATGAATAAGGAAACTAGTCAGTCCAATCTAGAAGCCGGCAGGCACTTAAAGGAGCCAAAAATCTGGTGACTGCGCCGGCAACCCAAAAAGATTTAAAGATTAGGCACCAGCTGTTATTTTCAGGCATATTGATTATCTAAGCTCCAGAGATCCCTTCCTGCCCTAACAAAGGCCAACGTAACCACAAAGGACCAAGGGTACAGGGGGTAATCTACAAATCTACAAGCGGACCGCGGTGGATGGGAGCCACAGGGTGTCCCTGCCCAGAACCCCCAACTAGTAAACACTGAGCGGACTGAGGCTTCTCTGCAGGTGGTGAAAGTTATCACAACGGACGCATACGGCACAGACAGACTCCAGTAACACGTAACCCGGTGAAGATGGAGGAGAAGCATGTTTAGGAATAGTCACTGCTGTCAAAAAGTTAAAAATCTATCTTTTTTTTTTCTCACCACAGGATTAGAACCGAAACACCCCAAATTGTTTGCAACTCAAACCCCAAAAAGTTTAGCATCGGACATTGTCCCCTGCAAGTGGCAGCCCCAGTCAGAACTGGTGCAGGTAGGAGGGCCTGCGCTCGTGCTTCATCTGGAAGGATTTAAAGCCCTTGTTCGTCTGCTGAGACGGCTGCTGTGCGTACGCGAAGGTCGAGGAGATGCCGGCAGGCGGCGCGCAGTCATTGGCGGTGGACCAGACAGGTGACTGGAGTATCTGCATTGTGTCGTTCCATTGGCTCACGGGATTTGTCATGTGGTACAAAGAGGAGCTCTGGTTTGGCAGTGTATTGGAGAGAGGGGAGGAGTGCTGCCAAGGAGCTTTAGGCGGCCACGTTTTGGTTTTGTTTTCCTGAAAACGAAAGAGAAAACGGTATTGAGATGAAATAAAAAAAATTAACTTGGGAAATCTACCCTCTATATTTTAACCAAAATATGACAAACCTAAACTATATGACGACACTATTAATATGTATTACTGATTTGTGAACAGCAGTATAACTTGCCACTAATCCCAATCTAAAGAAAAAAATGTATTCCTTACTTTCATTAGTGGTAAATACATTTGAATAGCAATGTCTGATTGTAGGTGTTAACCCCTTTATGACAGCCCGATACATACAGGCAGCAGCAAAAAGGGTGGATTTAATACTCATGCATTAAACATATGCATCGTTGGGCGGTCATTGTTTCCGTGCTGAGAGCGCACTCACTGGGCATTTTCAGCACAAAGACTGAACTGATGAACAGCCAGCACTCGGTGCAGACTACAGTGGGCGTGTAAAATTGAGAGCTAGTGTGGTCGCACTCGGAAGCAACGTGTGCCTGCTGCTCTGTGGCCGATGGGCCTCTGGGTGATACATCAAGGAGAGGGCGGAGAGGGCGGAGCTGGCTGACGCAGGAGAACAGACACCAACAACCCTACTAGGAAGGGTCTGTGAGCAAGCACATTCGCCTGCACAGAGCAAGTGTTGTCGGTCACAGGGAGCAGGGTTGCTGAATGTCTGCATGGGATGGTTGTTTCTAATCAGACTTTTAAGAATCCAAAATGTGCATAATACAAAAGGTTATGTTATTTACCAAATAAATGAAGGGGAGATTTGGCTCTTTTGCAGGAATTCCACTTTAATGAATCAGGACCCATGTCTGCTCAATGTCTACAAGTATTTTACATTACAGCAGCCTCTCATCTCTTTTACCCTAGCAGCAGTTCTCAACCTGTGGGTTGCGACCCCATTGGGGGTCGAATGCAGATTTGCCAGGGGTCACCAAATCCCGATCAGATGACCCAACTCCCGAAAGTGACGTCATTGGCCGGTGAGACTTCACTTCCGGGAGAGGAGAGACCGCGCCAGAGTAACTAGTAGAGTAAGAAAGCTTTAATGATTTGCATACTAACAGCTTTTTGATCAGACTTACGCTATCTGGGAACGTGATAGGCTATGATGTAATTTTATTTAGCGCGCTATGTGGCTGAACACATGGATTTTTGAGAGGGAATTTGACTTCTGTAATTCTGTCTGTAAATTTGTAAGGCAAGAGATGTGGGTGGTATCTTGGGATTGGGGAGTCTTAAAGGAGAAGTCCAGCCTGAGCTCATTTGGCTGGACTTCTATGGGTTACAGGAGTGCAATTCGTTTTGCACTCCTGTGACCTGTTTTCAGCAGAGAGCGGTCTGAAGTCCGCTCTCTGCTGATGTCACACAGATCAGTCCAGGCACCTCGTCATCCCGACTCTGGGAGTCTGGATCCGCCAGGTGCCTGGACTGATAGCTGTCACAGCCTCTCACCGAGCCACTGAGACAGCCGATCCCCGCCCCTCCACAGCTCAGCGTCCAGTGAGCGTGGAGGAGCAAAGCAGGAGAGCTGCTGATTGACAGGCAGCAGCTCTCTGCTTGGGGAGTCCATAGAACCGAGCCATCGGTGAGGTTCGATCGCTCGGTTCTCAGTGCAGAGACGCCGGGGGGACAGATGCAGCATCGGACCGATGCTGCACCCACCTAGGTAAGTATAATAGGAGAAAAAAAAGCTAAACCCTTACTTCTCTTTTAAGTGTTAATATTACATTACATGTGCTTGATGCTGGAATGAACAGTAAGTAGGGATAGAGTTTAGTCAGAGCCACCTTGGATTTGAGGCGGATCTCATGATTTGGCGAAACTCAGAATTTGTGGCCATAAATTTGCACCTGAACCCATAATGCACTGCATAACCATTGTCCTTGGTCAGAGAGGTCCCTAAGAGCCAGTAATCTCAAAAAATGGACAAGATTGTCTAATTAAGACTGTTACCATTGTTACGCTTTGTTTTCACATGATTATACAATACAGTGAATACAGTTCAATACACAATGAATAAAAAGTAAACGCAAGTCATATACATTTTATTCATTTGTAACTTATATGTTAACTAGAAATAAATATTTCACAATATATATCAGATTGTTTTTGTGATTAATCATTATGCTTTAATTATGTTACATTTTTAAGAATGAAAATACATTCTGCACATCAGATATTTGTATTTCGCTTCATAACAGTAGCAAAATTTCAGCAATGAAAATAATTTTACTGTTAGGGGTCCCCACAACTTGGGAAATTTTATCAAGGGGTCACGGCACTAGGAAGGATGAGAACCACTGCCCTAGAGGAAGCCTAAAAACAAATTACAAGGTCTTGGGGAACCCCTACTGAAATCAATTTAGTGGGGAGAACGCTCCCTACATTGGTGGCCAGTAGGAACAATGTCCCTTACATTGGTGGCCTGACCGAAGAATTGCTCCCTTACTGTGGTGGTCAGACTGCCACCCATACAGACATCTAAAAAGAAGATGTAGGTCTAATGCCGCCGATTCTGTCAAGTGGTATTTACCCTGGAGCTATACAAGAAACAACATATGGGAGGTCAATCACTTAAAGTTCAAGGAACATCTAGCAACTTCTGGGGGATTCCTAGGTATATCTGGGGGAACCCTAGAGTTTCAGAGAAGTCTGGTTGAGTACGGCTATGTTACAGCTACACACACTTGCAGGCTTATGCAATAAACAGAAAGGGTTCAATAACCCAAAGCAACAATTCATAATCCATCTTGTACAAGTCTATATTCTGTAACATTGACTCCCTTTGGTCACTAAATGATACCACACTCTACCTATTAAGAAAGGCAGAAGATGCCCGAACAAAGGGTGTTCCCGTAGTCTCACCTGGTTGAGATCGTCTACTGTGGAGAGGAGGGGTGGTGACGGTAATGTGTTTGCTTCTTGTTCACCACTGCTGTGTTTCCTGGCGGAAAGAAAAAAATGCAGCAATAGAGAATTATTATTAGAGACCAGAAGTTCTCTAGATAAGAAAGTTAATGTATCTTTTTTTTTTAATTTGCATTACAAAAAAACTGATGGTTAATGATATCCATTATATATGATTTAGGATTACATTATAACAGTAAGTAAATCAGACTAATCTGGTAAAACGGACACCTCTGGCCCTTTTTATACTTTCTGTCCTCACAATAAAGATCTATTTTCAAAGAGAGCCAGCACGGTTTCTCCAGGTAACAGAGGTCAATAAAGAACTTCTACAAAAGCGATTGCAGTCATGTGACTCACCTCCTTTGTTTCACTGCAGCAACAAGGTCTGGACCTGAGAACATAGAGAATAGACTGTCTCCATTGGCAGACGAGGTCTCGTCACTTGAACTGGCCGAATCGCCCTGAGCACCTGTCCAGCTGCTGTTCATCACATCGCTGCAAAACAAAAGGAAATAGGAGTTTTGTTTTTTTTCCTCCCTTACTTTAAAGCGGTAGTAAACCAAAGCAAAAACAAAAAAAAAAAAACAAAAAACTTTCCCTGCAAAATAATAGCATGCAATAATGCATTGCATACTAGCATATTATAAAATACCTTAAAACGAAGCCCCTCCATCTTTCCCCGCTCTTCCTTTCCGGGTTGGTGGAGTCCAGCTGTGCACGTGGCCGGAGCTGCAATGCCACTCCCGCGCATGCTAGCATATTATAAAATACCTTAAAACGAAGCCCCTCCATCTTCCCCCGGTCTTCCTTTCCGGGTTGGTGGAGTCCAGCTGTGGCCGGAGCTGCAATGCCACTCCCGCGCATGCGCGCAGGAGCCCTTAGTTACGGCACAGTATGCTGGACATTCAGAGCGCATGCGCCGGTTACGTCACCGGCTGCATCCAGGGTGAATATCTCTTAAACTATATTCATTTTACCTACAGAAAAGCCTTATTACAGGCTTACCTGTAGGAAAAATAAATAAATAAATAATAATTTAAAAAAAATTTAATAAATAAAAAAAAATAAAAATCACAAAGCAGACTTTACTACCGCTTTAAACGTAGAATTTCAGCTAAAACCTAAGGGATCTTAAAAATGCCCCCTCTGCCAAAATCTAAGCTGACTAACCTGTGTTAGAAAGATGTACTGTGTAGCCTTACCCATTTTCAGGCCGCTCCAATCCACTCACATGATCTGGCTCCGTGTATCAGCCAGCAGCAGCTGCAGGGGAGAGGAGGAAGTGCCGACAAAGGACGAGCTATAGGAGCCTGTGGGTGATGACATTGCCAGCTGTTGCCGGCTGCTCCCCAGCAGCCGCTGCTGACTGACACAGGAGATCACATGACCGGACCAGCGTGGGTTGAAAATAGGCAAGTATATACAACTTTTTTTTTAGTCAGCAGAGGAGTTAGGAGGGGCAATTTTAAGATCAGTTGGGATTAGGCTGGAATTCTGAGAAAAGGAGTTTTGATTTTACAAATAAATATTTGTTTTCCTTTTTAGGGATCACGTTTATGAACTATAAAGTAGATGCAAACCCTAAATGGAGGTTTTGTCCATGCACTGTGTATTATAAACAATCATTTTTTTTTGCATAAAATCCTGTTTCCCCCTTTTAATTATTCCCCTTTCAAATCTCAGTGCTACTGATGTCCTGCAGTCTATTTTACCTATTTTTTTTAATCTATATGTTCTACCAATGGGTTTTCACCTAGTATTGGTATAATGGCACTCAGACTGCCTATATGACATCTGAAAATGGAGCTGCAGTTATTTTATTTTATCATTTCTGCATAAAGAGGAAAACTATGTCCCTTTTATTGTTATCTGTTTACCAGCTGGGGGAATTCCACTCACTTCCTGTGTAATGCATGGGAAGTGAGGGGAAATGCCCAATAGCGACACATACAATAGAAAGCTGGAGTCGGTGCAAAACAACAAAAAAAAAAAACAATTTGGCTAAAACTTAGCTTTATGGGGACCCTGTCACCATACTGTTACTTTTACCCAACAGCTCTCCTGTAGAAGAAACAGGAATATACTTTTCCGTGGCCTGTGTATTGAAAAGCTGCGACATTCTCCACTCCCTTGCAAGTATTCTACCTTCATAGGAGTCAAATACTTGCACCTAAAACATAACATAAAACTCCAAGTTTTATGTTACTTTAAAATAGTCTGCTTGGGCCAAACAAACTTTTTCCATAAGAAATGCGGCTGCTGTCAGCGCTGTATAAAACTGTACGTAGCTTCAGTCACATATAGTATACAGCACTGTGTTCCCGTATTGGGACAGAGCCTTCCTATTCTTGGAACAAGAACAAAAAAGCGCTAGCGAGCCATCCACTAGAAACCTTGGATAGTATCAATGAATTGGCTGAGGTGGAGAGGCGGGTGGATGATGTCACGACCTCCACCTAAACCAATGATAGGGAGCCTTGTAAAAAAACACAAAAGGATCCTGTGAATGGCTGAGCAGTGCTCAGTCTGACTCATCTTTGTTCCAGGAACAGGATGTCCCATTGCCGGAACACAGCGGTGATGCTACAAGACAGTTTATACAGTGCTGACAGGGGACACATTTCTTAGTAATGGAAAGAGATTGTTTGGGCCAGCTTGGCCTAAATGTACCATTTAAAGTAACACAAAACCTGGAGTTATAAAAAGAAGCATGAACATACTTAATGCCTAAGTGACCATATGGGTAAAAATGACTTTATGGTGACTGTGTCACTTTTACCTCTTTCGGCGGTTGGTGCTAATGAGGTGGTTTTGTTATGCCATGTTCTGGCCTCTAGATGGCGCTGTTACAGCTCAAGCAGTTTAAATCATGTATGCCAGCACTGCATGCATGTCATTGCCATCTGCACATGGTACAGTGCTGGTCTCCCTTTAAGGATAAGTTCACCTTTTAGAACACGTTACATGTTCCACCTGATTTTAGGGTGGAATATGTAACATATTCCCAGTGCTGCAGCCACCGCAACCTCCCTGTGGCAGCAGTATAGAGAAGTTCCCCATACTAAGGCCCCTTTCACACTGGGGCGGGGGCGTTGTCGGCGGTAAAGCGCCGCTATTGTAAGCGGCGCATTACCATCGGTATTCGGCCGCTAGCGGGGCGGTTTTACCCCCCGCTAGCGGCCGAGAAAGGGTTAAAACCACCGCAAAGCACCTCTGCAGAGGCGCTTTGCCGGCGGTATAGCCGCGCAGTCCCATTGATTTCAATGGGCAGGAGCGGTATACACTCCGCTCCTTCACCGCTCCGAAGATGCTGCTAGCAGGACTTTTTTTTCCTGTCCTGCTAGCGCACCGCTCTAGTGTGAAAGCCCTCAGGGCTTTCACACTGGAATTAAAGCAGCAGCACTTTCGGGTCGGTCTGCAGGCGCTAATATTAGCGCAATAGCGCCTGCAAACCGCCCCAGTGTGAAAGGACCTTTACTGACACGGTTTGAAAACAGCGCGGCGCTGTGGTAGTTCATTGAGTCTTCAGGGAGTATCAGCTTACCCGTACGGGATGTACGAGCACACAGATACACCAACAGCGTGCAGGAGACCTGCATGGCATCAGCGATCTGCTGATCGTTGGTGCAATGCTTTACAGGTTCCTACTACAAAAAAAAAAAAAAATGCTAATTTTTTTTACCTGCAAAAAAATGTGCATTTATTATTATTTTTTTAAAAAGTGAACTTATCCTTTAAGGCCCCTTTCACACTAGCAAACCAATCAAGTCCATCTGTCAGTTTTTCAGGCGGACCCGATCGGACTCTCCAGTCTCCTCTATGGAGAAATGGACATGTGTCCGTTGACACCCGCTGAAAATATAACAAGTATCCTCCACGACACTCATGCTAAACTTCAGGATATGGGGCCCCCATGGTGGTCCAAATCACTTCCAACCTTACATCCCACCAGCCTAGCCTTTTTTCGGATTAACATACCCCTATCCCAAGCCTAGGGGAACTTCCCTTCCCCCACCCCTTCTTCGCTCCTCCTATTACCCCTTCTCTATTCCCCCTTTTTATATTTTGCTTTGTTTGTCCCGCACTCTGTTTTTGTTTACAACATTTTAGCGACAGGTCCACTCCTTTTACCTACCTTAGCCTCTGAGTAGCAGGCATTCAGCCTGTGTTTTGTGTGTTCTTACGTAAAACTCTGCATTGTGTCTAATGTTCATATCCCCTGCGTGGAAATTTGGCATATTTTCACCTTTTGCATTTATAAAAATGAATTGTACCAGAAATAGAAAAATTCTACAGTAGTAAAAAAAGACGATGTTCAGACTGAACACCTTACTTCACCCAGCCAGCATCCATCTATATACTGACCGTATTGTCGTAATTGCAAAGGACCAGGTGCGGTCCCCCCCAGAAAGCTCTCTTACCCCTCTGTGAAATATTCCGGGAAGGGCCACGTTCTGTGCGAATCCTCAGGATGGGGCCAGTTGCTACGTGTGGTGCTCGGACGGCGGACATGCTGCGCTTGCCGTTTTTGTTGCATAGCTTGGTTGACCCCGGCCACATAGCGGGCAAATTCCGGGTCTGAGCCAACTACAAGAGAAGAGAAGGGGGGGTAAATCACAGAACAGCGTCAGCCTGTTTGTACCCTGTTATCCCAGACACTAATCTTTTAAGCCAGACTGTCTTCTACTCCTGAATAGAACACAATAAGGGATTCACTGCCGGTCAGCAGCCCATGATACTTTTGTTTATCGGATAAACTCCGGGAATTGACTGAAAATAGCACATTCTTTTAATTGGGCTCAAATGGGCAGACGTGGCTAAAAAAAGTCACGCATTTAACGCGGTCTCCAGCACACCCTTATCTGTGCCAGTCTGTATCTGTATGCACCAATATTAACTGTATATGGACAGTTTGACATCAACATACCATGTCAAAGAAAAAATATATGATATTATTTAAGGTATCATAAAACATACTAGGTAGGCCATGTTTGGGTCACCTTCCATTGTGACTCGGACAATAGATACTTATATGATGTCTGATATTGATATTTGTGTTTTTCTGTTTATAATATATTTGTGCATTTAATACGGATAGGTTGTTCCTGCTATTCCTGGTTTGTCGGACACATCCTCCAGCTTGGACTGTATTGTCCTGAATGATATATGTCATGCTATTGGCGATAGCCATTGTTGCTGACTTTTGTAATGATATTTACTGTGTCCTATTTTCCACCTCGTCTCAAAATGACACAAAAACAGTTTCACCTCTAAGGTTTTATAAAACACAAAGACAGCAATGTAGATGTAGATAGCAGGGTTGCACCTATACCACTTTTTAAACACAGAGTACCGATACTTTTTTTCAAGTACTCACCGATACCAATCGCCTAGGAAATGTAAGTGGGGGGTGGTTTGGAGGAGGGGGGGGGGGGGGGGGGTTAGTGTTCGGCAGTTGGGTGGGTGAGGGCAGGAAAGTTGAGGGTGGGAGAGGTGGGATGGAAAGAATGTGATCGCTGGAAAAAGATGGTTGGGATAGGATGATCAGGATCATTGGGAGACATGGATTTAAAGAAGACAACTACCCCCCGGTACGATGGGACTTTAAGGGCGATCTTTTGAAAACACAGTATTTTGAAAACATAGAAAAATGTATTGTTTTATAAAACAGTGTGGCGGTGTGGAACAGCACCATACATACACAAAAAACACTTCTCCTATAGAGCGACACGTTTCACGAAAGACATCAGGCTATAGGAGAAGTGTTTTTTCTCATACTATATGGATATCATGTACTATTTTATGTATGGTGCTGTTCCACACCACCATACTGTTTTATAAAACAATACATTTTTCTATGTTTTCAAAATACTGTGTTTTCAAATGTTCGCCCTTAAAGTCCCATAGTACCGGGAGGTACTTTTCTTTAAATACATAATATTTTTGGGATGGTGGCAACAAAAAATTTAGTTTTTCTATTATCCATAATGGTTCCTCTTCTATAATTGGGAGACATGGGGGCAGAGGTGACAGCTGGTGGAGGGAAGGAGGATGCAGCATGCAGGGTTCAGGCACAGAACACGCAGCGTGCAGGGTTCAGGCACAGAACACGCAGCGTGCAGGGTTCAGGCACAGAACACGCAGCGTGCAGGGTTAAGGCACAGAACACGCAGCGTGCAGGGTTAAGGCACAGAACACGCAGCGTGCAGGGTTCAGGCACAGAACACGCAGCGTGCAGGGTTCAGTTCTCCTTCACCACTCCATTCCACTGTATTCTGATCCCCCATCCACATCTCCTCAGCTCTGACTCGTGCTCACACCTCCTCTACTGCCTTCATCTTCTCCCCCCTCCCTTAAAAGCTACATCATGCACATGCCTTACCGATCGTTGTACTAATGTAAAGCACCTGGCCGGCTCTTGCACAGACATCCCTCACTGCAAGTGCTGCATCTCTGCAGCCAGATCATCCGGGGGCGTCAGCATCCAGGCATCAGGGTCAGGTCAGAGAAAGTGCAGCCTAATTTCTGAGGCCCCCCTCCCGCCCCTGACTGTACTAGCTGGGATGCCTGCATCCTACTTGTCACTGCACTCAGGGAGACAAGCTATCAAAAAGCCCAAATCCTAGTACAAATGTAGCCAACAGGCTGTGACTGATGTCACGTCACGTCAGTTCACGTCACTTCCGGTATTGGGTTAGAGTATCGGAGCATTTTCGCGAGTACTGATACTCGCGAAAATGCCTAGTATCGGCACCGATACCAATATCGGTGTAACCCTAGTAGATTCACACAATAGACAAAGTGGTTTTGCAATTCAGACAATAGACAAAGTGGTTGTAAAGGCTGAAGGTTTTTTACCTTCATGCATTCTACGCATGAAGGTAAAAAACCTACAGTGTGCAGCTCCCCCCTCAGCCTCCCTAGTACTTACCCAAGTCCAATCCTGATCCAGCGATGTGCACAAGAGCCGAAGCTCTCCTTAATGATTGGCAGAGATGCAGCAACAGGAGCCATTAGCTCCCGCTGCTGTCAATCACAGTCAGTGAGGTGGGGGCCACGGCTGAGCCACGCTCTCTGCATCCTAAGGACAGAGAGCTGGCTCGGGAGCGAGCACCCCTATAGCAAGCCGCGTGCTATGGGTGCACTCAGCAAGGGTGACCTAAGGAGGATCTGGGCTGCTCTGTGCAAAACCATCACATAGAGAAGGTAAGTATAACGTTTGTTCTTTTCCCTCTTTACAATCACTTTAACTCTTTTGCTGCCTGAGCCATTTTTGCATTTTTTTTTTTTACACACAGGTTTAAACAATATTGGCCTGAAGATTAGCGAAAACCCCCAAATATTATATATTTTCTGAAAGCAGACACTCTAGAGCAGTGGTCATCAGCCCTGTCCTCAGGTCCCACTAACAGGCCAGGTTTTATGTATTACCTTGGAGAGATGCAGACTAGAATACGGCAATCACTGAGCAGCAAATGAGATATATCACCTGTGAAGTATTTCAGTTATCTTGCAAACCTGGCCTGTTAGTGGGCCCTGAGGACAGGGTCGATGACCACTGCTCTAGAGGATAAAATCATAGTAGTTCCAAATTTTCACAAAATATTAGCACAACAGTTTATGAAATGCAAAATTTCAATAAAAAAAATAACACAGAAAAAAGTTAATTTTATTACAACATATATATTAGCCAACTTGATTGTAAAATAGAGGAGCTTGCGTCGAGTAAAAAGACACCCAACATGTCCAGGCTTAAAATTGCACGTGGCCGTGAAACAGCGAAAAACTTTGGTACCCTATATTTTCCATAGGTGACCCTACAGGTCATCAGTTTAGAATTGACGGTGAATAATGGGCCTAGAACTATTAATCTCACTTTGAATAAACACAATGTAACAATGTACTGCTATATTGTATTGCTTTCATACGTAGATTAAAAGTGTGACCGTTAAACAGCATATCGCATCTGTTAAAGTAACTTTACTTATATAAAAATATTAAATAAAAATTGTTACAATGCAGGGCACGGTTTACATTTTCCCAAAAGAATAATGAAAAAAAGACTCATTACCTGCTGGATCAAAAGGCAGCATATCTCCCAACATCCCGAACATCCCTTCGCTCTGGTCACGGTTTGGCCAGGTGTTATTTCGAGGTCCTTGAGATTTCTGTCCCAGCATCTCAGACATCATGTTGTCCATGAAACTGCTGACAAGCCCCATGCTGTACAAGTCTGTACTGAGATCGGAGACCCCCTGGCTGCTCCATTGGTTCATTTGACCAATAGGAGACAGGCCACTCCCCACCGCTTGTGAGGATGGTTGGCTGGAGCTGTTCAGCCATTTTCCTGGCGGGTGCTGTGACTGTTGCTGCTGCTGCTGTTGCTGCGGCCCGATTGGTTGGAACAAGTGCGGATAATACTGCAATTGTTGCTTCTGCGACAGCTGCAGCGGTGGCTGTTGTAGCAGTCCCTGCTGCTGCTGAGGTTGGGCTTGCTGCTGCTGCTGAGGAGGGTGAACAGGAGGGTGGATAGCCGGTTGTGCTGGCGGTTTTACAGTTCCTTGTTTTTGCTCAGGCACAACAGATGCGGTGGTGGAGTTTCTCCTCTTGACCACAGGGGAAGTCTGCTGTGATTTGCCCATATTAAAACCAGAGAGGAAATCAATGACATCCTGCATTTCCTGGTCAGAGGGCAAGTTCATTCCTTTCTCGTCCTTTTGCTCTTCTCCTTTGAACAAGTCCTCTCTGCGCTCCACGAGGAATCCGTTGACCAGCTGGCTGTTTGTGTTCTGGGAGGAGTGGGGAGTGTCCATGGACCTGGAGAAGCTGCCGATGGTCAGCATGCTCTGTAACTTAGAATCCGTGTGATTGGGGAACTTCATCTTCTCTTCGGAGTTGCTAGTGGTTAAGACATGTTTGGAGGGGGTGTGGGGGACAGAGTAGCTCCCGCTGTGGCCAGAGCCACTGCAGGAGACTTTCTTAGTGAACCTTGAAGTCAGTTTCGAAAAAGTCTTTTGCAGGCCTCCAGATGACTTGCTGCCGTTCCCGTGTGGGAGGTCGATCTGGTTTCCAAAGTCGGAGGTGTCCCGCTGTAGCTGAATCTGGATGATTGGCAAAGCTTGCTCGCTGCAACCAACACAAAAACATCATTAGTATCACTAGACTGGGAAGACAGCAAAGCCCTGGAAGACAACTAAGGCATTACTCATTGTGTGCATGATTATTAAAGAGTGGCGCATTTGGATGTTCCTGATTCCGACGGAACACCCCCCTACCCCATTAGTACTGCCCCAGCCTATTCTGGTGCAGCTGTCAAAGGAATGTTAAAGCAGACCTTTACTTGCTTCAATGCCTTTCCATAATTTTGTATCTAGAGAGAAGCAGCGTTGTCAAAAGGAAGCATATGGACTATAAGGCCATAGTCACCCCTAGGCCTCATGTCAGTAAGGATACACAGTATCTGTCACATACAGGAATACGTACCGCCCTTCCTTCCAGCGAGTGATATCGAAGACTGCGGTGTACAGGACATCCACCAGTCCCAAGGTCTTCTCTGGATCCAGGCTTCTCTGTAACAGAGACATGGTCGCTGGGTCCTCCTTCAGACACCTGCATATGCAAAAGAAATCACATAATATTTATCATACAGCGTGTGGATCATACACTAAAGCATATATATTGGCTCTGCCAGGGTGCAATCTACGCTCTGTGCTGTGGGTAGTTCCATTCAAGGACCTTAGAGTGTAAGCTCCTTGAGGGTAGGGACTGATGTAAATGTACAATGTATATGTAAAGCGCTGCTTAAATTGACGGCGCTATACAAGTACCTGAAATAAATAAATAAACAAAGGAGAGCTCTAAACAGGATTTCAAAAAAATGCTGACAAGCAGCCTATAGGCAATCTTCTAGTAAAACGAATAACAGAGGGACATGTTTACTGCACAAAGAGACTGCTGTAGTCCATAGTGCTACAGTCCATGAATGGTCTCAGCCTTCTTCATTGCAGGCTTTGCAAAAGCCAGTCATTGGCCTAAAACCCAACCGAACCTTAAAAAAAAAAAAAAAAAAGCAGGGATTCCCTCTTCTGTTTGGGTCACTGCGAAAGACCTTCCGGGAAGGAATAGTCATACTGATAGCTAAACTAAAGCAGGCGCCACCACTTCATCAAAAAGCAACAGATTTCTGATTGAACATCCAAGTGAAAAACGACTTACCAGGTAGATGGAACTTGCACAATAAGCCTTGACCCTTCCAGACTGATCTGTGGTGCATATATTTCCTTATTCTCAATCTGTGCTGTGTCAACGACCACCTGTGTTATAAATAAAAAAACAAATGATCAGAAACAAGTTTGTCCATGAATATGTCTAACACAGTTAAAGCAACATTGCTGCTGCCCAGAAATATCTTAACAACAGGTCCCTGAAATACTCACCTCTCAAGCAGCCCAGGTCTCCTTCCTTACCTTTGTTTAAGCACTGCAGTCTCCATCAGACTCTTCAGCATGCAGTGGGGGGCACAGGCATCTGACACTTCTGTCCAAGGGAGGCTGCGGTACTTGAATAGAGCGAAAATAGGAGACATGGACTTCTGGAGAGTGTAACACTTGCAGGAAAGCGCTATTAAGATGTTTCAGGGTGATGGTGGAGTTGCTTAAAGGTTATTTTCACATTTAGAAAAACAAATATTAAATGCACATTTTTTTTCAAAGGAGCCTGCAGAGCATTGCACCCACAATCAGCAGATAGAGGGTGCAATCTCAGCCTCCTGCAGAATCTAAGGATAGCTGTTTGACTGTAACTCGTACAGGCAGGCAGTTACCTGAGAATGGAAAGATCAATAAACTAACAGAGCGATCACAAGCGCTCTGGTAGTTCATTTAAACCTACAAGGCATTAGCCAGAATGGCTGACGGTACTTGTAGTCTATCCATTCATAGGAAACGGTGAATGAATGACGTGGCTGTGTGTGCGGAGCCCGCTGTTTTTAAATAGTGACAGCAAGAGCAGGGAGATGATCCTCTGCCTGCTGTCACAGGGAGGGGATATTCGGGCGGTGAAGCAGAAGATGCTGGAACATGTAACAATAGAAAGGTGACCTAATCTTTTTAAAAATGTAAAGAAAAAAAAAAATTGGGGGGTGGGTGGGCTGTTGGGCTGTGCAAAAAAGGGAATTATTCTGCAATATCAGGACTACAATATATCTCAAGGTTCAATTTATAAGCATTCCTATTTATAAAGGCTGCAATTTTGCAATTGATTATGATTTTGCTCCATCATATTTACATTGGATATTGTATAGTACCAACCAAAATGGGACTGCTTGCTGTGGTTTTGACACAATTTTGGAGGTTGTTTTTAAGAGCACCAGCACTTTATCACTTGGGATGATCAATGTGGGACTTTGCATCTGGTACTTTATTTAAATTAATTGATTTTCTATTTTTTTTTTTAATCACATGTTAAAGCGGATTTCCACCCAAAAGTGGAACTTCCACTTTACGGTGTCCTCCCTATCTCCTGTTTGTGAAATGGAGCTTTTGGGGAAAAGGGAGGGGGAGCAGGTACCCAAATTTTGACAGGTACCTGCTCCCACTTCTGTTCCGGTCTCCTTAGGCTATCGGTAGCAGAAGTTCTCCCTCCTGAAGTCTTCTGGGGCACATGACAGGTCCTAGAAGCCGCAAGCTGTCACAGTCGGGTGCCCATAGTAGAGATGCCGGCGCTGCCGCGGGAGGACAGAGGGAGAAAACAGCGCAGGTGGGAGAACCGCTGGCTCGTGGGACAGGTGAGTGGCGGTTTATTAAAAGTCAGCAGCTACAGTTTTTGTTGCTGCTGACTTAAACAAAAATATGATTGAAACGCCGCTTTAAGCACATTAATTGTATAAGATATTCATTTTCAACATTTTTGTTGATTTATACATAATGGATGGTTAATGTGGCATGCACGTTTGTTTTTTTTTAACGTTATTTTTAATCAATTGTGTTATAATAGTGCACATGGTAACTGCAGCAGTCACAATAAGTTTGATTTAAGGAATTCACAACTTTATAATTTAACTTTATATGTGACATAGCACACATGGAAGGTACAGAACAATTTTGTAATTTTTGAGTTTGGGGTAGAGCAGGAGTGCTACTACATAAAAAATGTTTTATATCTATCTATCTATATATATATATATCTATCTCTATATATATCTATAGAGATATAGATATCTATATATCTATATATATATATCTATATATATATATATATATATATATATATATATATATATATAGATATATATATATATATATATATAGATATATATATATATATATATATATATATATATATATATCTATATATAGAGATATCTCTCTCTCTCTCTATCTATCTATATATATAAATAAACTATAAAAGAATGACCCAATTATGCTTCCTGACTTTGCCCAATAAAAGCCTACAGAAGATAAATAGGCTTTAAAAGTCATTCAAACCTCTGAACTGAAAGAGACAACTGCACAGCCTGTTGCAAAAACATTTCTTTCTCACAGCCGCCCTGCCAGAAGATGAGGGAAAAGCTTCCGTCATTGGTGTGGCAGGTGTTTCCATTCATCTTATCACACAAGAATGCCAGCTCTATCGCCAGTTCACAAAGTCCAATGAGATCATAACCCTACACTGCCAGCATGCCCCCGCTTTATACCTTGATAACAAGGCAAGTCAACAAGAGAGACTGCTGTCTCATCCTTTCACCAGAAGAAAACAAGGTCCTGACTCAATAGGGATGTGTGGGATGAAGCGAGCAAGTGACAACTCGCTGCTCCGGGTGTGACAAACATATTATGGGCTGTGACAGACAGCGATTGTGTCACCTAGCACTGATGGAGCGAAACCATTGAACGTGGCTGGTTCTCACAGATGTGATGATCAACATCCCTCTTCCAATATCATAAAATGTTAGAACGGGGTCTACATTATACCTTGAAAGAGAACTAGTCACCAATGGATATCTGTTTTATGACTCTTCATGCCTAAATTGTTAAAGTGGTATTAAACCCCAAACCAAAAATGTAGTATATTGCAGCTTACCAATCATTAGACGTGGTGGTTGCATTGTTTTTTTCTCTTTATTTAGGCTCCCCCCCCTTTTTTTTTTCTTTTGAGATAAAGGTATTACATGAATAAATAATTGCTGATCATTGTTATAAGCACCCCTGTCAGTGTTAAATGGTTTGTCTCATCCAAGTAACTGCAAGAGAGCTTTTCTGTTGAGAAACAACAGACTTACTGGCTGGATCAGGTTATATCTTCTGGATTTTAAGCTCTAACGAGCAGGGCCCCCTGATCCCTCCTGTATTGATTTGTATTGTAAGTGTACTGTCTGCCCCATGTTTTAAAGCGCTGCGCAAACTGTTGGCGCTATATAAATCCTGTATAATAATAATAATAATAGAAAGGAAAAAAAAAACTAAAAAAGAAAAACGAATGCAGCCTTCACATCTAAGAATTGGTAAGCTGCAATATATTAAATGTTTACAAGTTTAAAGTGCTTGTAAAGTCTATTTTTATTTTCCAATAAAAAGCATGTTATAATTACCTCCTCTGTTGCAGTGGATTTGCACAGAGCAGCCTGGATCCTCCTCTTCTCGGGTCCCTCTTCTGTGCTTCTGGCCCCTCCCTCCTGTCGAGTGCCCCCCACAGCAAGCAGCTTGCTATGGGGGCAACCGAGCCGAGCCACAGCTCCCTGGGTTCATTCAGATACAGAGCTGTGACCCAGCCCTGCCCCCTCTCCTTTGATTGAGAGCAGCGGGAGCCAATGGACTTTACAACTCCTTTCGGTTCACATCTATGCAGTTTGCGTTTGGTGCACTCTACAGTGCATTTTGCACAAGCGATTTTAGCGCAATTTTGTT
>NC_133334.1:261926433-262035327 GCF_042186555.1 Aquarana catesbeiana
AATGTTTTAGTCGTTTTAGTCAACAAAATTAACACTGGTCTAGAGAAGCCAGAGCCAGTATTAGTTCCTTTTGCCTAAATGATTCCTATACCACCCAACAGAGGTACTCCTAGACTAAGTATTACCAAACACTATACTTACTTTCAAAGTAACTCAAGCTTTATTGCACAGACTATGTTTTTCATGGTATTAATGATCGTTTGTACTGTAGGATATTTGTACGACTGTCTTTATGCACCCCGTTATTAGAAAAATAAAATAAAGTGGGTTAAATACCGTTTTCAGCTTTAGGTTATCAGCGGCGGACTCATTGAATGAGGTTCCCTTCAGGAAGTGGGAGCCAATCTGAACTGGCACGGTCGGGAGCTCGCACTGGATTGGCTGCGGTGGAGTCTGCCTCCTTCCTGCTTGTTGTGCCTCTGCATCGCTACAGCAGCCCTGATGGGGGAAAAAAAAAAAAAAGACAATTAAACATTCTATATGGACAATATCACCTTGAGGTCATATCCTTAAAGCCTGTAGCCATGAGCGGATTATGAAGATCCCTGACTGACTGTACCATACATTGACCTCGTTTTCACCTCGAGCATCTGAAAGAGATTAGTGGGGTGGGGAGGGGGTTCTATAGGACCAGAAAAAAAAAATTGACAGGGCTCCTCTAAGTAGGTTCACTAGGAAAGAATCAAAGACTTCTTCTGGGCACTGCTGAACTGAGCTGAAAGCCTGCTAAGCAGTAAAGTTTTTACTCTGACCAATTAAAAATGGACAAATTTTGCATGCAAAAGTAGACTTTTGTAGACTTAACTTCAATTATGTCAAAGAATGAGAGATTGAAGTTAACTGGTGCCCACAGTACGTACAGCTAGATGGCCAGCATCATTCAAACCCTCACCCTATGAGCCCAGATCATCAAGGGCCCTCCCTCTAGACTGTGACTGGACAGTGAAAGAAGAAGCAGCACAGTGATGAGCTTGTTCCCCTGTCACTCTACTCTCTCCTCCTATCAGGATATTTCTTGTCAGCACATGAACCAAGAGCCTCCTTGTGCTGCTTCTTCCTTTCACACTCCAGCCCTGCTGTACAAGGACTGCAGAGAGTCGATATTGGGTTTCATTCAGGTACTTACGCTACATTTAAACATACCTTCAGAAATACCTTTGCGAACTTTGGCCTTCCCTGTCTTCCACCAGCTCCTTTGCTGTACTAAAATGGCTTACTATGATTTCAATGCACACTGTGAGCTTTTCACAATATGCATTAGAAGCTGCAGCAGGTCAGATACAGCCCGCCTCATTCCTGGCTGTAGGACGTCCAGCATTTTCTAGCCCTTTCCTCCCCAGCCTGACTGTCCCTGGCACGCCCATTTCATTTGTTGGATTTCAGCTCTTTCAATCATGGAGGCTCCACATCAAATGTGGGCGTTGACCTAGGGTGGTCTGCAAGCAAATACAGTCCGCCTAGGAACGCTCACTCCTCCAGACTGACTTCCACCCATCAAGACCATTTTTACATTTCCATAACTCCTCCAAAGTGAAGCTCGCTGCTTGCATCAGGAAGAACGGCTGTAATGTTTTTTTAGGATAGCCCAAGTACAGCACCCTGCCAGCCCCACCCCTCCAGCCATGATCTGCCTGCATTGCATAAAGAAACACAGAGACCCAACAATGACATCACTGGGTCTAATATAAGGCAATGAAGACAGAAAGGTTTTATTCAAAAATGTCATTAGCGTGTTGATGAGGGAAGGAGAGGAGGAACCAAGGAAGGTAAAATATAAGAAGAGTACACGTCAGCTTTAAAGGATTACAGAGCTGCATTAACTGGTGACTTTTACATCTGCCTGAAGTTCAGCTTAAAACATAATTTTGTAAAAAATCTGCAGCGTTACCTTCAGACAGTCCTCAATAGCCTTGGGACTGAGTTGGAACCCGGCCTTCATTGCATATTCACAGTGACCCAAACTGTCCAGCGCTATTTTGTACGCCTAGAACAGAAGAATTGACAATTTAAAATAAAAATAATATGCTGAACTTGTTAAATAAGGTTTGCTGGTTAAAGTGTATCTAAAGCCAAGTACAAAAAAAAAATATTGCATATACAGTCAATATACACTGAATATACAGTACTTAGATATGAAGGCTGCATTAGATTTCTTTTTTCAGGCCAAGTACATTTTTAGCAATTACAGAAAACACCCACCGATCCTGCAAGAAATTCCGTGTCCTCCTCACGTTCCTGTGCACCGAACTGAAATTTTTAAACGATGTTCCCAGCTATCTTCTTTGGCAAAAAGGTTTAAACCCCCATCAAGCACTGGGACTTTAGTGGCAAGCAACACACCAATTTATATAAAAGTATAACAATTTATTAGAGACATTAAAAACATGTGTAGAAAAAAAACACAATAAAGAATAAATTGGATAAAAAGAGAAATTTGGCTATTTTACACAGACATCAAGGAGTATAGCAAGTTTCAAACGGAGGGTTTCTCCATTCAGCCCGACGTGTTTCAGGTATGTTATCACCATGTTTAAGGGCACACAATTTGAATCACTTATGACCCAATATAGGGAACAGAGAAAAAAAAAAAAAAAGCCTCTGAGACCATACCTGAAACGCGTTAGTTTAAGTCTCAATGCTTGATGGGGGTTTCAACCTTTTTGCTATATATCTGGGGGTGTTTTGCAGGCAAACACCAGACTCCACAATAGTGGATTTCCCTTTTTGGCTATCATCTTCGATGCACAACTCCACCTTTTTAGGGTATAGAAATTGGGAGAAGGGAAGGTGTTCTGTAGCCCAAATCAGGTGTTCAGCAGAGGTTAACAATACCGCTTCTCCCATACAGTGAGTCAGCGCTGTGATCCTAGGACAGGTATCATGTTACTGGCAGGTTCACCATGTGAAATAAAGGAAACAAAGCCTGAAAGCAGGAAACCAAAGCAGACATCTAAAACTTAAAGTAGAATTTAAGCACAACCTAGTCTTGCTGACCTGTGTAAAAAAATAAAATAAAAATAATAATAATAGATGATGTATATTTCTTTTCTATTTTCATCGTGCCCTGGTCATGTGATCTGGCTCCCCCCCGTATCAGCCAATGACCGCTGCCGGGGAGAGGAGGGAGCGCTGACAATGGCTGGCTAATGGAAGCCTATGGGTGACATCGACACTCCCTATCGCTTCCGCCTCTCCCTTGCGGCCGCTGCTGGCTTACACAGGTTACTCACATAACTGGACTGGAGGGGACATTTTTAAAGTAGAAGTCCACCCCCGTTTCTGCAGCCGATCCGACCTGATTCCACGCTGAGCTGTTAGTCACGGCTTTGCTGTGGAGGCGGGTGCGGAGGACACGTCCGACAACGGAAGCCCCATAGTAACACTATGGGTGACGTCACTCCCCATTCATTCCACAGCCGTTGTCGGCTGTGTCCTCTGCAGAGCGGATTTCTTCTTTACAGGGCAAGATAGGCTATTGCTGGATCGTGTATGTCTGTAGATGCAGGGATTTGAGTTTTAAGGTGGACTTACACTTTAAGACTAGTTAGGTTTAGGCTCAAATTCTACTTCAGTTTTACCATGTGGCAATGCTAGGTGAAATATGCTTTACAAAAAAAATAAATAAATAAAAACAAATTCCTTGACGCTGTGACATGGATTTGATTATATACAAATCCACATCACTGAAATTGTATTAGTGGTTGTGAGATTCTGCACTGGAAATTTCACGTTGATAAATTTTAGCTTTGTGCTGATGGTAAAAAAAAAAAAGTGACAATATAAAGCCAAACAGGACTACAGATAAAGAGGAATGCCATGATTATATGTATAATGTTCGTAGACTTGCAGATACACCACATCAAATGCATGGGTGTTTTTGTGATGCAGACCTACTGCGGCCACTCTGCGTTTAAAGCAGAAGTTCTTTCGATATGCTGCCCTTCATGCCTGCAGTCTTTCCAATTTCCCAAATGGATGTAATTTCCTTTTAAAAATTCCATCTGGTCTTTGGCACTCATTCAGCCTCCAGGTATGCAACAGTATTTTTCGCAAAGTTGTTACCAATCCTAGCAGCTGGTGATTTAATGCTCCCAAGTAGTTCTGAGGACATCAGTGATGCATTTACGGTACCCATGAAAGTATTGGGTAGAGCGACTAGCAGAGTCACCACCCTTTTTTCCTGATCATTAATATCCCCATGAAAACCTATCTTCGTGCAGTGCCCAGTGATCCCATAGAGTCCGGACAATGAGTTTGGTAAAAGTACCCTGACACGTGTCCCAGACAGGACTGACCGACCCCAAAAATACATAAAGGGTGACGCGGAGGGTGTACCCGAAGCCCACTGCACACCCACCATCCTAGTAGCTAAAGAGCGGGTACCTTTACCAAGACATTCTGCCTCCCACTGAAGTGGGGTCTGTTGGCCAGTGAGGCACAGTGACAAAAAAAAAAAAAAAAAAAAGTCTGATCATAGGTGTCCCCTATGAGACAGCTCACTGGCCGCCCCACTTCCAGACAGGGCTGTCGCAGCAGATCCTGCACGTAACTAGGGCTCTGCATGGACTCGCTAGCTGCCCCACTTTCTGACACTAGGCAATAAACTGAGCTTCCTATAACAGTGCTTTGTTTTGTTTTTTTTTTCTGCTTTGCATCTTACTCCTTGATGTGGTGCTATAACCCTGCGGTTAGGATTCTTTGCCGTGTTCTGCCGAGAAAGTTCCCCTCGGCGGATAAGGACCCCCATCTACTGCGCAGGCGCTGCACCTGCGCAGTAGGAGCCGGCGGAAATAGCAGAAGGCGAACAGTTGGAAATCAGCTGTACACAGCGCCTGTAAGAGGGCCCCTCGCGGGCTCGCTTCGCTCCGCACTTTTTTATTCTCCCTCTAGGTCCACTTGGATGGTGGGGCTTGAACCTGGACCTAGGGCGCAGGCGCCATGTACAGCTGATTGAAGATTTTCATCTTCGGCGGCTCCTAGTAGTTTGTACTGCGCAAGCGCTGCGCCTGCGCAGTACAGGGGGGTCCTTATCTGCCGGGGGAACTTTCTCGGCAAGACAATGGGCTGTGTTTAACGAACAAAAAAAAAACATGGTCTGTACACACCCATCACTGCTAAGGATGCAATGCTTTATGGGACATGTTACACCTTATAACGTGCACCAATCATGGCCGTTGTTTTTCCCCCTGCCCATTATCACTTAGGAAAAGGGAAGGAGGAGGTTTGTTGAGGCAACCATAACCAGCTTTCATATTAGATAACTGCAGATAATGGAACAAAAGGGGTGAATCTGGGTCGTTAATAGTATTGCAAGCTTTAACCATATAGCTTTGGCACATGTAACAGGCATTCCGGCGATCACACAACACCATGTTAGTGCTTATGAGGTCTGACCTGTAAGGTACTGTCAATCTTCATGTTCAGCTCCTTAAGGTGATGCTCTGGAATGGCCAGGCTCTGAGAACAGAAGAGCTGCTGGACTTCTAATCCGGCCAGGCAGCCATCGCATCCTCTCTCCCGCAGGCGGCTTGTGGCCTATTAAAGGAAAGGGCAAAAGTAGTTACTTTATGGCAAAGTGTACATTTATAGATGTGGTTCAGTGACCCAGGTATTTATATCTTCACAGTACAAAAAAGTCAGAAAAAAGTCAGCAATCAAACTCAAAAATTAAACGCCAGCTCCTTTGGACAGAGTAAAAAAAAAAAGTTATCACCTACGATCCAGCATTCACTAAAGTGTCTTTATTGGAAAGACTTCCCCTTATTTCTGGTCTTATGGTTATGGTTGTGATAGACTCCTCTGGGTGAGTCTAACGTCTTCCTAAATGCTTGTAGCTCCCTTTAAATACCAGGGACCATAGTTGGTAAGCAAGAGGCTAGCATTCAGTCCCCTCCAAAAGTCTCTGTCCCGGGTGAGTCAATCACAATGGTCACTGGGACCAGAAGTTAGGAGAAATCTCCCTAAGCCCTGGCTCACACAAGTGCGGCTTTGAAGTTGTGCTACTAGCAGCTGACTATGCAGTGTGATTTCATTGCGGCTTGCCGACACTGTGCTTCTTCATTTAACAGGTGTCAATGCAAGTCGCACAGAAACAATGCAGGAACCTTTTTTTCTGAGTCGCACCAATATGGACATGCGAATATGAACTGTTACGTTGCATGACAAGCCGCACCAGGGATTAAGGAAATAAAGACAGCAATCAAAACTTTGGTGTTAAAATCTAAACTTCTTGACAAACGGGTACATTCGGCATAGCTACAAAGCAAACAACTGCCCAGGCTTGGAAATCTTCCCGTTTCAACTTCCTCTAAAGATAAAAGCTGGATACAAAAGTACGCTTATCAAATTGACTATAATATTAATGTCCATAAATTTTTCTTGATAGAGCAATTATGGTTCAACTACTTCACATTCAAAATATATATATGCGTGCTCCCAATTAGGATTTTAATAATTTTGCGCTTTACCACCTAGTATTACACACACAGCTGCCAGCTCATTCAGTCTGACAGGTTCTGCTGATCGGCTGCTTTAAAGCGGTCATCATACTTGTGGATTCTCCCCAAAGCTCCTGTCTGCTCTTAGCAGCTTCATCCGCCGGATTTAAAAAGCTTCCCCCTTCCACCATTGGCTATACTAAAAAAAAAAAAAAAAAAAAAAAAAGGAGGTGGGGCCTCTGAAACGCGTTGCACATGCCCCTTTCCACGTTCCTGTGCTTGCCTTGCTCGTTGAGGACGGCCATAGACACCGCCTTGTTTCGGCTCTATAGGTGTGATTGACAGCTGCTCCCGCTCTGCAGACACTGGATTCCACCCACAATACACATCTCTTTCCCTCGATGTTCAAGCAGCATTTCTCTCGCCCTAATGTAAGTGTAGATATGCATTTTTTTTAATAAATGTTACTACGGTTTCACCAATTCCTGCGCTTTGGCTACCTTGTGTTTTTTACATGTTGCTGAGGATCCTTCCCTGATGTGCCTTAGCTGCAGAACTCTCTGAACCATCGATCAATTCATTCCTCACCCTGTTCTGGCCGTCATCGCAGGCTGCTGACTTCATGTACTCATTGCCCTGTGCAATCATTAGGCCATACCACCCACTCTGGAGCACCACTCCTTGGATTAAGTACTTTCCATATCGGTTTCATTTTTTTCTCTTTCTCATGTGATTTGCTCTTCCATCTCCAATCAATACTGCTGTTTTATCACATATTTGGGACTCATAACTGTGAGCGCAGAGAGATTTTATCAATTTATTCTGCTCACAATACTATCTATGAGTCAAATGCACCGGCTCACCAGCACCTTCTCCATGGGTGGAAACTCTTTGGTATGTCTTGGCCCATGCTAGCAAACATACCCTACTCCTAACATCCTAATTTAACTTCTTGAAAGGGTTCAGAACCCATACTGTTACTCCTAATACAACTTTTGTAAAATAAACAGAAAAAAGGGAGAGAAGAGGGAAGAGGGGAAAAAAAAAAAAAAAGTACAGCCAACGTGTTTCAGGCTTTAAAGCGTTCCCCTCCTTCAGGGCTCCTTTCATTTTGGATCAGCATCTAATGTTGTCCAGCTTGACAAGTTTTCCTCCTGTGTACCCTGGCTTTGGCCGGCTTCCTCCCCTCCTTAAAAGTGAGTGTGAGTATCACCGCTCCAGGTGGGTCAGATCAAAGTAAATGGCATCTCCTTCAGTCTAGAAGTCCAGGTGCTGGCAATGCTGTAGCAGTTAGATATCAAAGAAATCCTGGACAGCCGCACTCCAAAAATTATTGCCTTTATTCAATAAAGTGTCATCCAAAATATAGGTCACAGCAGAGTGGAACAAAGCTTACGCGTTTCGCACTACACAGAGTGCTTAGTCATAGCTAAGATATAAACTTTTGTTTTTTTTCCTTTGGGGGGGTGGGTGGTACTGGGTTTTGACAGGTAATCACTCCTGTTTCTGCCTGGATCGCCTAGGCCAGTGATGGCGAACTTATGGCACGTGTGCCACAGCTGGCACGCAGAGCCCGCTCTGTGGGCACGCCAAGATGAAGAGCCGGCCATCCTGTACGAGGTGCATCTTGTCCACACCGCACACCTGCCCCATAGAACTACATTTTCCACAGGGCTCTGGGGCCAGGGGTGACATGTCCGGGGTGGGTGTGGACAAGATGAAGTGGTGCTGCAGGGTTAAATGCCACATCTCTCGCGGGCGGTCTCACACAGCAGAGTGGCTGTGGACCGAAGCCGCCTCCCCCTCCTCGGCTGTGTATATCTACACAGCCCGGAGCAAGGATACCCACACTGTTCTGAGGTTTGTACTACGTTTATTTTATTGTAGATGGATACAGGAGGGGGACAGAGTGACCAGGAAGGGGGGTACTGAGTGGGGAGGGAGGTCTGTAATGACTTATACATCAACTGAGTTTCTAGATATACAGAGGTTGGGTCTCCAGCATAAGAAAAAGGGTCTCCAGAATAGCAGACTTTGGGCACTCTGGGAGGTTTTGTGTTGCAGTTTGGGCACTCTGGTTCAAAAAGGTTCACCATCACTGGCCTAGGCCCACAGACTCATGGGACACGTCAGAGGTCCCAGAAGGCTGCAGGACCATATACACAGTGGAAAGTCGCCTGTGAAGCTGCAGGAAGTCACAACTGGCTTCCCGCAACGGCAAAGTACCAACCCGGGTGAGGACAGCGCTGGATCCCGGAACAGGCAGTGTCCATTTATTAAAAGTCAGCAGCTACAGTAATTGTAGCTACTCACTCATTTTTTTTTTTTTTTTTGGAGGAGGGGGGAAAGGAAGGAACGCTTTAACACCCAAGATATTCACTGTTTAGGTGCTTTATACACACAACACCTAGATGTCACTAGGAACTACTGCGCAGTACAGGGGGGTCCTTATCCGCCGGGGGAACTTTCTCAGCAAGACACTGGCCCTGTGCTGATCGCATGCACCCTCCCAAGAAGAAAAAAACCTCTCTAGTAAAACACACCAAACTGAGCATGTGCAGCTTGTCCCCAATGTTTTGTTCTATCAGGAGATGGATTGAGGACTGTGGAAGGAGGAGAGGATCAGAGAAGACAGGATCAAACGGCCTTTTTACACAATGCAGAGGAGGAAGCCCTTAGGTTCCACAGTGAGTATAACAAGCATGCTTTACTACAAATACAAACTGATTTTACTGTTGTGGGTTTGGTAACACTTTAAATGCAGTCTAAACCTGCAGCGAAATCGGAGGTCCAAATCACACTGATCTGTGGCTTTGAAATCACGCTGCAGTAAGTGTGAACCAGGGTTTAAGGAATTCTCACTTTCAAATTTTTTTTCCATGTTTCCTGTTCCTCAGGAGGACAAAATACATGTAAGAACTTTGTCCCATCCTCCTATAGCTGTCTGAGGCTAGCTGTGAGGCTGGACAAGGCGCCCTTTTCTCCCTCAATGGCCGCCACCCAGCAACACAGCTAACAAGGAGACAGCTGCTTTGACATAGGGCACTTTTCTTCATCCCCAAGCTCCTTGTGACCAACTTGTCTCCGGCAAATGTTTGGAGATTGAGAAAAGTGCTGTATGTCCATGCCATCATCTCTTTGCTAGCTGCATTGGTCGGACGGCCGTGGAGGGAGGAGGAGTACCAGTTTGACCTTACAACTAACCTTAGACAGAACTACGGAAGATGGGACAAAGTACAACATGTACTTTGCTCCCTTGAGAAACAGAACCCATTTATAGGAACTGAAGCTGTGACTTCTTTAAATCTGCTAGAAATTATGATAGATCAGATAGATATAGATAGATAGATCAGATAGATAGACAGATAGACAGATAAATCTGCTAGAAAAGCAGACTGTGATCATCAACAAGCTCTCAGATTTGAAGCCTATAAAACTCAAGTCATTTTCAGCTTTGTGTCCATTTAAAAAGATCAGAAAAAGAAAACAACCCCTATGAAATAAGAATGGCGTACATCTAGAAACATCAGTCATCTTATTATAGCAACTTTGCATCCCTATTTCCCATTCATTACGGAGGAAGGTCATGTGAAGAGTGAATAAGCTGTACTACAAAGACAGGCTTTGTCCAAGGCATGCGAGTGCAAGTCCCATCGAAGAATGCCAGACTGACAGATTGGACGCCCATACCAGCACGATCCTTGTGCTTAACCGGCACACAGCCGGCTACAGCAGACTCCACAAGCTTGTTTGGGCTGTTGAGGTAGATCAGATTTCTCCTAGCTGCAGACAAGTCAGCGTTCGTGTCCCCCGCCCCCCTCCGAGTGTGAAGCTTTTCCAAAATTTGACAGGAACGCAGTACTGTAAAATCTAAGGCTGGAACGGGACTTCTAAGATTGCAGATGCAGTTTTCAGAATACTTGTTTCAGAGTCATGATGCGGATTCTAGTTTGAATCACTGGAAGCGATGTCTTGGCCCAGGTCCAGGCTGGGGCCTAAGAGGGTTGCAGCTTTAAAGTGTAAAAATTCCCCTCTGGGTGATCTATGTACATTACAAGGATTTTTAACAAACTTTGTTGCAGTTTTCTACCTTTTGAAATCCATGTGTGTCGCTGTGCCCATGTGGGGAAAGTGAGTCTAATGGGAGTGGTTTCATAATTATCAATCAGCTGTGCACTTGCAGGGCACTAATGAGGAAAGCTGCTGGGCCTGCATCCCCTTTAGGCCCCCACGTACACTGCTGCTGCTGCTAAACGGACGTTCAGAGGGAGTTGGAGACTTTTTTCATTTGCCCCTGAACTCATTCAATGTTATCCTATGTGACCATGTACACAGGTTCGTTTACTGTCGTTTTAAGGCAGTTGCGTTTATAGGCCTTTTTTTGAAATCTGACTTGGTGCTATATTATTATTTTTCTTCATTTGCCATTTGTTTTACCCACAAAAGTGGAGTTACCCTTGAAGCAGAAGTTTCCAACAGGTGTTGAGTTTTGTGACTGATTACTAAGTGAACCTGTCAAAAGACCAAACAAGTTGGCCAATAGTAACTTATTATCCAGACACCTCTGTACACCTTTTTTAAAACCAGTCCTTTTGTGACCAGGGGCCCGACTTATATGACTTCTGGGATAAAGTCCCATCAACTTCCATCCTTCTGTTCAATAACAGTGCCTCTGTGACCAATGAGGACATTGTTATTGGAGAGCAAGGTATCAGTTGGCGTTATTGGGCTCTAAAATTATAGTCACTCATTTAAAAGGTTTGACTTCCAAGTGGAGATCCAGCCTGTAAATAAAAAATAAAATGAAATTCAGCAGCTACAAATACTGTAGCTGCTGACTTTTAATATAAAGGACACTTACCTGTCCAGGTATCCCGCAATGTCGGCACCCCTAGCCAATTTCTCCTTCGGCTGTGGGTGCAGGTGTTTCGTCAGATTAGGTAACGAAAGTTCTGTCGCCGCCATCTTGCTACACCCCGCACTCCTCCACAGTAAGGATATACTGAGAAGGCGGCAAGCGGACATCTTGTTACACCCACCGGAGTTTTGCATTTCACACTTCTTAACAGTAAACTGAGCTTATAAGGTGAAATACAGTATTTAGAAATCCGATGGCCCTTTAAGATGTTGAATTTTAAAAGCAGCGGCAAACCTGCTGATCTCACAGGTTTGCTAATCTGACAGAACACCGCTGCTTCTATATTTCAACATGTAAACAGTCCAACAGATTTCTTAATACTGTATTTCACCATATATGCTCCGTTTACTGTTAAAAATAACTGAAATGCAAAACTCCGGTGGGTGTAACAAGATATCCGCTTGCCTCTTCGGTGTATCCTTACTGTGGAGGAGTGCGGGGTGTAGCAAAATGGCGGCGACGAAGCGTCACTTGAGTTACAAATTTTGACGGGTCGCCAAATCTGATGAAACACAGGCACCGGCATCATCACTAAGGGAATCAGGAAGTGAAGCCTTCTGGCACATGAGCAAGTCCTGCTGTCTTCTGGGACCTCTGCGTCTCCCAGGAGGCAGCGGGAAGAAGGAAGAGGTGCCGGAAATTTTGTAGATTGCCGTGATTGTTGTGTGGCGATCTTACCATGATGTGTGAGTGGGTACCTGGTTTTGATAGGTATCCGCTCCCCCCCAAAAAGTGTCAATGTGGCAGTGGAGGGGGGCAGGGTGCGAACAAGTGGAGCTTCCCCTTTTGGGTGGAGCTCCACTTTAAGTAAACCTGTCTCAAACCTAAGCAAACAAATGACAAAACCCAAACCACTTACACTAAATTACCAAAAGTATTGGGACGCCTGCCTTTACGCGCATGTGAACTTTAATGGTATCCCAGTCTTAGTCTGTAGAGTTCAATATTGAGTTGGCCCACCCTTTGCAGCTATAACAGCTTCAACTCTTCCGGGAGGGCCGTCCACAAGGTTTAGGAGTGTGTCTAAGGGAATGTTTGATCTTTCTTCCAGAAGTGCATTTGTGAGGTCAGGCACTGATGTTGGATTAGAAGGCTCAGACTAGGAGAGGGAGAAGCAGCACAAGGAGCCAATCAGTTTATACGTAGTGCTCATGTGCTAACAAGGAACATGCTTGACTTGTTAGTCAGATGCTTCTCCTTTCACAGTCCAATCACAAGCGAGGGGAGGAACAAGACATGTAAGTGTTGCTGAACTGCAGCAGCAAAAACAGCCAGTGAGGGCTGTGCGGTTTAAATCTCAGAACTGGATGGACAGAAGTGCAAAACCTTTGGAAGCTACAACATCTCACACGTATGCATTTCATTAGTCTGATTAGCGGTTTGTATGGAGTTTTAAATCGAAAGCATATCCAGTTGTTGTGTATCATGTGTAACCCTTCAATGATGGCTCCATTGACAGCAGCCATTGAAGGTCCACTTTAAGATGTGTGAGGATCTCTGCAACAGACAAGCTGTACATATTGTCACAATCACAGCCTGTGCACCACGTCACAACATCAACAAGTATCCAAGGATCTTCAGCACGGCTCCCAACAGGAGGGTTCAAAACGCAGAAGCAGGGTACGCAGACACATCTGCTTTCTGGCGGGCCTGAAATGTGCATAGAAGTCGCACACGTTCTCAAGCTGACCTAGATTTGAGGATTAACCTGACGAAAGCTGTACCGGAGAACACTTCCACGGATCTGCGTAACCTCAGTTCACAGCGACGACACGCTGCAGCCAGAAGTGTTACTGCAGGTTAATTATTGCGGAGGTGGGAGAAAGTATCACACAGATCAGGTGCGGTTCTGAAGCTGGAGGGGGAGGATCGGCCCTGGGCATGAGAACCACGTCTGTCAGCCAACTCTGGAAACTTGCAGGATCACAAGCCATTCAAGCTATGTAGAAGTAAACAAATGACGTAGCTGTTAACGGGGTGTTATGGAGTAGGGGGGGACCTCCTCTTCTGAACGGCAGCCAAAAAGACTTCAATCTGTTGCTGCCACCCTGAGCGGTGGTGTGCAAAAGTCAGAAGCATTGCCTGGTCCTGTTCCCAAGTCTGTGCAAACACTCCATTGATTCCACTGCTCCCTGCTTATATTATGGTGCTGAGGATGCATCAGAAAAAGAGGGGACACCATTGCTTTGATCAGGCAGTTGGTATTCGCACATAACCGGTATCAGTTGGTGCTTCTTTTGTAGAGTTGTGTGCAAAATAATGGGCACAGCTGCGTAAAGAATCACCATTCATTTTTTCCCCTCTATTCCCTCCTATGTAGTACTTTGTTCCACGTTGCTAGGCGATTCCTAACCCCCTAGCTACGAGCTTGGACTCCGCACCCCTCCTATTCTCCCTGCAGTCTTTCAGCAACATTGCTAGGAAAGAAATGGCTGAATTATAATGGCTCCTTGTTTTGGTTCCGAAAAGTTTCCCAAGATAAGCAGCAAGAGGCATGCAAAGGGAGAGGGAAGTGAGTCTCCCATCCATGCATGCATGCATTCTGCATTTAAAGTAGAAGGTCAGTCCAACACTATACTGAAATCTACTCCCCACCCTCATTCTAAGGTAATTCTATCTTCCTTGTAAAGGAAAGATCTTTATGCTTACATATGGGTGCTCTGGTCCGGTCACATGATTGGGTCCTAGCGGCGACTCCCGCTGCTGTCAAAATTCAGCCAATCAGGAGAGAGAGGGGGCAGGGCCGGAGCTCTGGGTCTGAATGGATACACTGAGCTGCAGCTCGGCTGCCCCCATATCAAGTTACTTGCTGTGGGGCCACGCAACAGGAGGGAGGGGCCAGTAGCTCCAGCCAGAGACCAGAGAAAGGAGGATTCTGGCTTTCCTGTGCAAAATCACTACATACAGAGGAGGGAAGTATAGCACGTTTAATAGAAAGAAAAAGGAGACTTCGCAATCACCTTAAAGTGGAGTTGCACCCAAAAGTGGAACTTCTACTCACTGTACTCCTCCCCCTCCCTGGTGCCACAATTGGCACACGTTTTTCACAGATATCCGATTCTACTTCCGGGAGCCTCAGCCGCGTGTACTGACGTCACCACCTGGGCTCCCTCCGCCTCCCTCCTCCTTCCAGTAGGAGGAGCGGAGCCTCATGCATGCGCAGTAGGGTTCCGGACGTGAAGCCATAAGGCTTCACTGCCAGGTTCCCTTACTCGCAATGGAGGCGGCATGTACCTGACAGGTGATGGAAACATCAGCTGCGGCGCCGGCATCGCTGGACTCCAGGACAGGTAAGTGTCCGATTATTAAAAGTCAGCAGCTGTAGTATGTGCAGCTGCTGGCTTTTCATTTTTGCATTGGCGGGCGAACCTCCGCTTTAAGTATACAGATCTTTCCTTTACAGGATAAATTGAATAGGTTTAGAATAGGGGAGTAGATACAAGTATAGATCGCGTTTGACTAAACTTCCACTTTAGGTTGTCCAAACAATGTATGTATGTAACAGATCACATCTGTACAACCCTGAGGCAGCTTATTAGTTGCTAAAGCCGGCCATACATTGAATCTAAATTTGGCTTGTTCAGTATGGATGTAAGGGCAGGGGGGTTGTACAAAAGTGGATCTACCTCTGTACAACAGCCCTGTCAGATCTTTATCACTCGATCATCGCTGCAGGCTATAGTCTGCTATGCTGATCAGTTTAGTCTGACGGCGAGGAAGTCTCAACACTGTCAGAATACAAAAGCTCAGCGGGGAGGCTGCCCTGACCTGGGAAATCAGGTCAGTTTTCTTTGTTTCAACCTGCTGACTGAATGGAAAAAAAAAGGGACTCATCTATGCGCTACCTCAGATGCAGGTGGCCATTCAGTAATTTAGCCTTCATAATGGGCACAGCATGTGTACAGGCCCAGGAACTCAGCACAGAGATGTGGTAACCCTTTATAATGGGCACAGCATGTGTACAGCCCCAGGGAACTATGCACGGAGATGTGGGAACCCCTCATAATGGACACAGCAGGTGTACAAAGCCAGGAACTCAGTACAGGGATCATTGGAACCCCTCATTACGGGCATAGCAGGTGTACAGACCTGGGAACCCAGCACAGAGATGTGGTAACCCTTTATAATGGGCACAGCATGTGTACAGCCCCAGGGAACTATGCACGGAGATGTGGGAACCCCTCATAATGGACACAGCAGGTGTACAAAGCCAGGAACTCAGTACAGGGATCATTGGAACCCCTCATTACGGGCATAGCAGGTGTACAGACCTGGGAACCCAGCACAGAGATGTGGTAACCCTTTATAATGGGCACAGCATGCATACAGCCCTAGAACTCAGCACAGAGATGTGGTAACCCTTTATAATGGGCACAGCATGTATACAGCCCCAGGAACTCAGCACAGAGATGTGGTAACCCTTTATAATGGGTACAGCATGTGTACAGCCCCAGGAACTCAGCACAGAGATGTGGTAACCCTTTATAATGGGTACAGCATGTGTACAGCCCCAGGAACTCAGTACAGAGATGTGGTAACCCTTTATAATGGGTACAGCACGTGTACAGCCCCAGGAACTATGCACAGAGATGTGGGAACCCCTCATAATGGGCACAGCAGGTATACAGAGCCAGGAACTCAGTACAGGGATCATTGGAACCCCTCATTATGGGCATAGCAGGTGTACAGACCTGGGAACCCAGCACAGGGATGATGGGGACTCCTCATAATGGGCACAAGTTCCCAGGTCTGTACACCTGCTGTGCCCATTGTGAGGGGTTCCCACCATCCCTGTGCCGAGTTCCCAGGACTGTGTACACCTGCTGTGCCCATTATGAGGGGTCCCCATCATCCCTGTTCTGTGCTAACAGGTGAACAGACTCAGTGCAGAGAGAATTTGCAATCAAGAGGGTTGAGCTCTCAAACATCAACCAAGCACTGGAACAGAAGTTTTCTGACCTGACCGAAAATTACTTTAGCTTGATGTATAAAATAGCTCCCTGTGCACAAATATATTTAAAAATGTATTAAAAGGCCATTGATCAAACTGATGAATTCTCTGCTGGAAATGGCAAGGATTACAAGCCTCTCTGTCGAGCTCGGTGAAGCAAAGCATTTTTACTCACTATACAATCTCCCACAGGGACACAACAGTCCCAGCGCATACTACGGAAACTGTAGATTAAAGGGAGATGATCGTCGTTCTCAGCGCATACACTTGTCACGCCATGACTGCATCGCATATCTAAAGAGGATGGTTAACATGTTTACATTCTTGGCGCTTCATATTTTTATGTCATATTTAGTATGAGGATCTTTAGATTCTCCCCTCTGGGGAACAGATGAAATCTGTCAGGGTTTTATTTCTGTCTGTGATGCCATCGTGGAGAGAATCGCTCCCTTCCTGCTTCTGTGACATCAAGAAATGGAGGGAGCGGCTGTCAGCCAGACTAGAAGGCAGAGAAAGCAACAAAAAACCCTTCCTAAATCTACTAAAAGGGTGTTTGTGTCCCTATCAGAGAGACTTCCCCTCATTATATGAACTTTATAAAGACATTTTCACAATATAAACAGACAGCAACTAAACATGACAGAGGCTCTAACCCTTCCATACTACCTTCCACCACTTGTGTTTTAAAGCGACTTGGGTACAATCAAAGGAAAAAAATATTATATTGAAGCGTTCACAACCCTCCTAGTATAAATGAGGTGAATTAATTCAATATATGAACCAACATACCATAATCATGCATGAAATTGCATGAAAAAAAACGCATAGAAAAAAAAAATGTGAAAAAACATAATCGTGCTATGTGTGTAAATATGCTTTATATGGGCTCAATGTAATTTACCATCGAGGACGTACATGCATAAATTAGCATGTGATAACATGTGATTCGAATGTTCCAAGTGTTCAAACTATGCACATACCATAAAGCAATATGTATAAACTAATCCGTGTATATGTACTGGTGCTCATGAGCTAATAATCTTAAGGACAATTCATAATGATATGATATGTTGAAAAATTACTGCCAATATTATAAATAGAAAATGTTCCAAAACATACATCCTAATATTTAACCCAAAAGTTCATTTGCTGGATTAAAAGGTGAGGGTTAAACATATGATGATAGTCATTTCGTTCATCGGTGCCTTCAAAGTAACATTTCCCAAGTAATATATTCACTTGCACTTGGTTCAATTTGTAGCAATCTCAGTATCCAGATGAATCATGTAAAATAGACAGAAACTATCATTGTGCAATGAACAATACTGGACCACAGATAGTAGTAATTACAGAGATGCACTCACATAGACCCAATGTTTAAACTGCATAAAGGATGCAATCAGCCACTTACGACCGAGGCTAGGAAAGCCGCTGCTGCCGTGCTGATGGTTCGTATCAGCAATGCTCGTCACTGGCTCCTCCCACGCGTTACGTCACAGACCACGTGACTTTCTCAAGGATACCTCAAGATATGTGTGTGTGATGCTCTTCACCTTGCTCATGTGTCATCCAACACTACAGGCATTAGTTGGGGGAAAAAAAAAACCTGTTCGATATTTTGGGGAAGGGTTTTGTTTTTCCATCTTCCCCAACAGATGCCTGTCATGTCATACAGCACATGTGCAAAATGAAAAATGAAATCAAGTGCTTCATGTCGTGCATGCACAGTATGAAAACACTGCTAAATCCCACTGTTTAGGTATGGGATTTCCCAGAAGGCAATGGCGATACTGCCTTCCCAGGGGACATTTGCGTAGCCAGGGCTACATCACCATTGAATTTGGGGAAACCAGGAAGTGGGAAAAAAAAAAAAAAAAAAAGGTGTGGAGACAAGATCAGTCACTGTGCACAAAGAGAAAGAGCAGTAGTGGCCGGTCTTTATTACAGCAGGGGACGGAGACAAGACCAGCCATCCTGCACAAGCAGAGAGCACAACAGTGATTTGTCTTAAAGTGGTTGTAAACCCTTGCAGACCACTTTTACCTACAGGTAAGCCTAGATTAAGGCTTACCTGTAGGTGCAAGAAATATCTCCTAAACCTACACGGTTTAGGAGATATTTGCAAAAGACAGGCACCTATATCTACGGCGCATGCGCTGCAGACAACGGCGCGCAGGCGCACTGAGCGTGCCGTTTCTAACTGCAATCGCGCCGTTAGTGGCAGCTCCCGCGCGCATGCACGGGAATGACGTCATCACTGCTCTGGCCAATCACAGCGCCGGAGCCGCGATACCCGGAAGGAAGATGGAAGCTTCATGGAAGAGGGGACAGCAGTGACATCGCAGGCTCCTGTGTCAGGTAAGTGACACATAATGGGCTACTATGCGATGCATAGTAGCCCATTATGCTTTACCTTTGCAGTGAAACAAAGAGGAAGCTACACCCATCAGGGTTTACTTCCTCTTTAAATTACAGGAGGGGACAGAGACAAGACCACTCACCCTGCACAAGGAGAGAAGGCAGCGGTAACTGTTTTTTATTACAGGAGGGGGCGGAGACTAGACCAGACATCCTGCATAAGCAAAGAGAGCAGCAGTGACCCACCTTTATTACAGGAGGGGGCGGAGACCAGACTAATCACCCTGCACAAGGATGGAAGGCAGTAGTAACTTGTCATTATTACAGGAGGGGGTGGAGACGAGACCGGACATCCTGCATAAACAGAGAGCACAGCAGTGACCGGTCTTTATTATAGGAAGGGGCAGAGACCAGATTAATCACCCTGCACAAAGAGAGCAGCAGTGAGCGGTCTTTATTATAGTAAGCTTCTGCGCAGAGTCAAAGTTCCACACTGGATTATCTGCACTGATCTGGAAGAAATAAAACAAAAGCACACCAAGACAATATTTGCTTACCCCAGAGATCAGCTTTAACACTCATGAGCCTCTGACTTCAGCCTACCATTATATCATTACTTGAAGTGTATAATTATGTAGATAATGCTTGTTCCTTGCTGTAAAAATAACACAGAGGCCCACAGAGGGCAGATGTGTTGTTTGTCCTGATGGTACAAACAGTTCAGTCTTGTACGTTTTTTTTATTTATCCACCATATAGTTCGGTCGTATGCATCTCCACTCTGTTCGGGCTGCATGTGACAATCCTATAGTCGCATTCCACAGTGTTCGGCCTATGGCAGCGCCGGTGCCAGGAGCCTTCTCATTCCGTTTGCTGGCAGACCTTTGTGCATTGTTCAATGGGTACAGTAGAACACACATCCATCCACATACTGACCTTTCATTTAATTGGCGTCCCTGCCCCATGTGGGTGACTGTTCCGGTGCCAGCATGGAGAAAGGCGAGCTTTTTTCAAGAATATGTGCCTTGTCCGTTTACATTTATTTATTGCATCAGGCTGGAGAGGGGATTCCAGTTGGTCCATCAGACCCAGAACACTGGAGTTGGAACAATTACTTTTTTTGTTGGTGGTTCCCTGGTTTCAGAAATGTGCACTTCAAAATGTAGGATGAACGGAAATGCTTAGATAGGCAAATCCTCTCTCTAACTTATACCAACTTCCCCCAACTTGGAACCAGAAGTCATTTCCCATGGTAAGCAACACCTCAGATGGTGTAAGAGCTTTACTAAGGGTTGATGATGTCTTTGCTACTTTAAGAGCATGGTTTGCAAAGGCATTTGGTGCACACAAAAAGGATTTATATCCTTTGTGGCTATTTAGGAATATATTTTAATATTGTTGTGACTGGGAGTTAAGCGTCAACTTGGAAGAAGAGAAACAGCTGATAGAAAAAAAAAAAAAATAAATAAAAGAAGGTCCCCAAGGGTCAATGCCCAACTTCACCCAAAACATTTTTTTCTTGGTCTGGATAGAGCAAGGAAGGGTGCGAACCTCTGGAAACTTTTGATCAACATCTTTGTCCCTGTTTGTGAGATTTCTTCCCATTTCCTGTCTACCTGATTGGGTGTTACTCAGAACAGGAAGTGAGGGAAAATCTCTCCACTTCCTGTCTATGACGAGTGGCAGACAAAATGGGAAGTGGAGGAGGATTTCACCCAATGAGGACGAAGACTTAGAACCTCTGTTGGCATTTAATTGGTGTGTCCTCACTTGGGAAATTTCCTTTCACTTCCTGTCCAGGTGTCAGACAGGACAGGAATTTTAACGTGAAAGATAAGCCTAACTATATATATTCTTGAAAATTTTCCCTCTCCATCCTCCTACCT
Organism: Aquarana catesbeiana; assembly: GCF_042186555.1. NCBI lineage: Eukaryota > Metazoa > Chordata > Amphibia > Anura > Ranidae > Aquarana > Aquarana catesbeiana. Next base: position 261,946,983 of record NC_133334.1, read on the forward strand.
ATCTTACCTACCCTATATAAAAAAAAAAAGAGCTCAGAAAACTTTGATTAAAAAATTTAAAATCTGGATGGAAATAAGTTGGCCAAACAGCAGCTTCAGCCAATCATCTGCAGTGATTGTTCAGATTCCCCGAAAAAGCAGCAGGCCAAATTCACAAGTATGAAAGTACTGGTGCCATGGTTGCAAAATGTGAATTTGCCTCCGTTTCAGAAAACGGAACTGACTGACAGCAAACCAAATTGGAAAAGCAATAATGTAAAACTTAGCTAGATCTTGTAACAATTATGGATGTTACATTGTTAACAAAAAGGTCCCTATATAGCAGACGTCACTGAATTGAGGACCATGGTCCAGACACAGACTGAAAGACAGTCCTGTCCGGACCGTAGCCGCACCACTTAGCAGCCTGAGTAAACTTCTCTCCTTCCGCTGCTGCAGCTGTTAAAAAATCACACCATGGTGGTGGTGGGGGGGGGGGGGGGTGGCAGGGTGGACGCCTCTTGTATATGCACTTGCCTACCACTGCCAAACACACAACAGGGAAGAGGACAGGAGGAATGGCAGGGTGGACTCCTCTTCTAAACGTACTCATCTGCCACCACTGAACTCACAGAAGGGATGAGGGTGGAAGGCACAGAAGGTTCACAGGGGGAGCGGCAGCTGGCAAACCTTTCATATTAACAGGCTTTTTAAAAAGAGTTGGGCAGCTCCCGCCCTCAGTGCAGACCTTTCATGCCTCCTGCCCTCTTCCCTGCAATGAGTTCAGTGGCAGTGGCAGGTGAGTACATACATAAGAGGAGTAAACTGCACATATAAGGCCAAAATGTGTCTAGTAGAGTCAGCTCTGAGGAAGGGGGCATGATCCCAAAACGCATCAGCTGTCCAACCATTTGTTCCTAGGACGAACTGCACTGTGTTCCAGTTAAAGCAGATCTGTGTTGCTTGTTTTTTTTGTTTTTTTTAAAACTTATTTTGAGGTACGCAATAAAAAATAGAATGACATGTCAACAAGTTATGAAAACATCCATTGGTGGAACCATGCAAAAAGCATACAGACTAAAGTGCAAAGTACTCCAAAGAGATGAAACTAAAGTCCAAGGGCCAACACATCCTTAGGGAAACCACATTGCTTGATGTTTTAACTTGAATGTGAGTATCCATTTGTTTATTTAGACCAAATAAAAATAGTCTATGGTAATGCACGAGGTGGTCGCGCCCTCCTGTGTGTTTTTGCAGTTGGTTCTAAGGATTTCCTGGTCGGAGGAGGGCTGTACCCTTGATGGGCATTTTGGAAAGATGTGCGATTGAAGAATATCCCTGGGTTTAGCACTAAAGTGTTTTTAGACATTTGTTGAGGAGTCCACCCTGCAATCATCCTCCACAATGATGAGTTAAGGTAGGGGGAAGATTATTGAGGGGGGGGGGGGCTGTGATGTCAGAGGGGGGAGCTGTAATACTGAGGGCTGTGGTGCGAGAGGAAAATGCTGTGCTATAGGGGGCTGTGATGTACCGATTCGGATGCATTGCTTCTACTATGGTATTAGACAGTAAGGAGTGAATCTCTCTGCAAAGAAGACTAAGTCCATTCACCTTAGTACACTAGCGCAAAAAAAAAAAAATATGAGGACTCATCAGGTGGGGTTAGAGAGGAGGCATGTCCCTCAAAGCTTTGCCAGTGTCCCATAAGCTGAAGATACAAGCCTATATCCCAGGGTCTATGAATGCTCATCCTTTGTCTTGTACTGTACAATGAGTGGAGTTTTCCTTTAACTGGAGATAGTATCTTTGTCAAAAGGGAAATACTACAGAACTACGATACCAGCTGCCTTCTTGCTTGTATGGACAATTGATGTGCTTTTAAAAGCTGCCGTGTGCAGCAACTGGTACGAGCTGCAGATGACAGACAGATAAGGAGAAACCACTACAGGAAGTCAGCTTTGTTTGTTTCATTCATCTCCAAATAGAAGAAAAAGACAAAACAAGAACATTTTCTGGGCCACTGCCAAAAGGACACTTCCCATGTCCTAATACACAACACATGATGACCCAGAAATGTCACCAGAGCCTTTGGAGGTCAAGTCCGCCCCCCCGACCAATACACATTTTAAAGTAGAATTATAGGCTAAAAAACAAAATAATATGGTTATGCAGCAATAAAAAGGTAAAAGCCTACAGCAGTTTTTATTTGGATGACAATAGTAAAGTGGCGCTATACAGCTTCAAAAATTCCACTCTAAGCATACTTTTTTCCCCCACTTCCTTTAGTGCAATGACAAGGATTCCACATTCTCCATGAATGCCCCCTGTTGGCACAGTTTGCATCTGCCAAGCATTCAGAGACTACATTGGTGACATACGTAATCATGTGGTCTTAGTTGTTCGCCAGGAGAACATAATGATTATTGCTAGCGGCAGTACCAGCTTGGATACATTCAGCACGTACCTATATGGTTCGAATAATATATATCTGGATTTATTCAAACCATCAAAACTTTGGTTTATAAATCGCCACTAATAATCGGATCAGAAGGCCGCCCTGTGTGTGCTCTATGTTTGCTCCTGGTCCCACTTTTTCCATACTACAAGCACACACCGTGTGACCCCAAACCAAGAGTCATCTTCCTAGAGGCTGGTTGCCATTTTAGGGTTGGGAATCTCCCCTGATGGGCAGTATATGGAGGAAGACCATCTGGCATACAGAAAGCTCATCGAATGGTCATTGTGTAGAATAATTGGTATACAGTAGATCACTTTGAACTAGGGCTGCAACTAACGATTATTTTCATAATCGATTAGTTGGACGATTATTGTTTCGATTAATCGATTATTCGGTTAATAACCTTAAAAAAAAGTGTGGTGTATAATTTAATGTGTAAGTTTTTTTAAAAAAAGGTAATTTTATTCTTAAATATCTCTATGCAGTGGTAAATATAAATAACCAACTATATGGTTAGGGAGCAAAATATCAAATCCACTCTGAGCATAACAGACAGAAGAGATATACTATTAAAGGGTGAATCTGGTAAATATCATCACTTAGTGATCAAATGTTTTTATTAAAAACAAAAACAATGTCTTCCTTCAAAAAAAATGTCATTTTAAGAATGTTCGTTCTTTCATTCAGTGAATGTACAAAGATTTTTCGTCTGAATATTCTCGTCTGAAAATTGATCCGTGTGGCCAGCATAAGGCTCAGTACACACCTGTGCAGATTCTGCAGTGCTTTTTGCTGTGCGTTTTGATTTTTGTGCACGTGATTTTGCTGTGATTTGCGTTTTTGTATTTTTTTGGCCAATTTGTTGTTGGGCAGATTAAAAAAACACAAATTGCTGCAAAAACGACATGCTTTTCTGCAGCTTTTCTATTGAAGTATATTGAACCAAAAAAGCACAGTTTGGCGTGAACATGTCCCATAGGAAACCATGTGAATTAACTGTAGTGCGTTCTGCAAAAAGCACCAAAAAACACATAGATGTGAACCAGATCTAAGACGTTTAGTAACATAATGGGGTGAAAAAAACTAAAAGTACCAAAAAAAGCAGATAATCACTACTGTAAGGGGTTATTTTTTTATTTTTTTTTGTGTAGAACTGTGAAAGTAATATTTACAGTAACAATTATTTGCTCTTGTTGTACTATAAGGGGCTCATTTTAGGGTTTTTTTTTTTTTTTTTTCTTTTACCCCATTATGTTACTGGCCGATTAATCGATTATGAAAATAGTAATCGATTAATTTCATAATCGATTAGTTGCCGATTAATCGATTAGTTGTTTCAGCCCTACTTTGAACACTACTAAAAACACAAAATCAGCAAGCAAAATGGAAGAACAAAATCCTAGCTAGTGGGCCCTCACCTCAGTAGCTCCTCTCCAACTCCTCACGGCGTCCTCCAGCTCCCTGGTGGGGCTCATGTCACTGGACCCGGGGGAGTTCTTGCGCTCCTGTGCGATCGCTTCTGCAAAACACGCATGTGCCACAGGCTGCACCTTCTGTAAAGCCTGGGACAAGAACTGAAAATGAACCTGCATCACAGTCAAGAAACAGCGGCCAAGCACCTGCAGAGGAAGAGAAAGGGGGATTAGTCCGAGATGCAGCTAAAGAACATAGAAAACGTATTCACAACAATCAGTTGTCATTAGGGCATGAAAGAAATGACAAATAGATCAAAATCATTCACACATTTTTTTTTCTATTCCCATAAAAGCTTTATTAATTGCTGTTGTCACATGGCTAATAATTCTAAAAATATTGTCCATGTGCCATTTCAGTGAGTATCTGGAGATGTTTCCTGTTGCTTATAAAAATCCTCAGGCACCTGAATCAGACAGCCATTCCATGAACAGGAATACCTGCTCAGCCAAATGTTACCCTTTATGTAATAGGGATGGGTGTGGAGGACAAACAAAAAGGTGATGGGGAATAGGCAGCAGAGGTCAGGCGAGTCGACCAGGGGGGAGAGCAGTCGGGAGAGTCGACCAGGGGGGAGAGCAGGAGGGAGAGTCGACCAGGAGGGAGAGTCGGCGAGGAGGGAGAGTCGGCGAGGAGGGAGAGTCGGCGAGAGAGTCGGCGAGGAGGGAGAGTCGGCGAGGAGGGAGAGTCGGCGAGGAGGGAGAGTCGGCGAGGAGGGAGAGTCGGCGAGGAGGGAGAGTCGGCGAGGAGGGAGAACCGGGGGAGGCGACAAGGGGGAGGCGACAAGGGGGAGGCGACAAGGGGGAGGCGACAAGGGGGAGGTGACAAGGGGGAGGCGACAAGGGGGAGGCGACAAGGGGGAAAAGGCGTATTATCAGACACTGATTTGGGTCAAATCCTGTATGATTTCATGTGTGTCAGAGATCACATCTGAGTAGCTTTGTGTGTGAGGAGTTACTTCTGAATTTGCACTGAGCTACTCTGAGCCTTGTGTTCACTATGATTTCTATTGGGAGAAAATCAGCTCAAAATGCTTATAGAAGCTCATGTTAAAAATGTTGAAATATTTAATAGCATCTTACAAGACTTTGCCCATACTTTTATTTGCTGTTCCGTTTGAGGAAAAATAAATGATGCCTTTATTAGGAAAAAAAAAAAAAAGAAAAGAAAAAAGCAAAATCTCAGCAAATCTTTACTACACAAAACATGGAGAGCTCTCAGAATGGAGAGAGCAGAAATAGTTTGGTATAAGGAAGAGCTGAGACCTAATGCTGTCTATTTTCCCCTATTGACAAGTACAAACAAAGAGGCTTCAGAGCGCCAGCGTCCCTCACAACACAGCTGGCTTCACATGGGGAGGAAACAGGAGTTCTATTTTAGTCCCTTGACGTCGGCACAAACGCGAAGCATTGCCGGTCAAACAAGAAATCGTCCTTCTCGTTCCCCAGGCAGTGGAATACATGAATGGAGGACCAGAGCCACCAAACAGAAAAACACACCAGCTACTGTACCCGACTTTCCGCAGGCCCCACAAAACACACACTATGTCAGAGAGCAGACATTTTTGTGTGACTACAATGTGTCCAGCCGCTAATGGGATTTCAGCTCCCTCTCAGACTATCTGGATTGAATATCACAGAGACTAAGGCTTTCCCCAGAGACTGCTGCGGCTGTGCATCCACACAAAAATAGGGACAGTGACAGGCTTAAACTATATTTTTGGCATTAATCACAAAATAAGGGGTACAATGGCAGAAGTTAATAGGGAAAGTATAGGATCCCTGACAAAAATGGGATTTTTACTGCGTATTCTATGCTGAGTATTTGTAGCTTAAAAATAAGATTTGTCACTTGGTCCATGAAGAACAAAGTGACAGGTTTGCTAGTATCAAAAATCAAACCCCCTGGTACCTGCCCTGTCAATCTTTTATTAAGAGCCCTAACCCTGCTCCAGGTCAAGTGACCTTGTTTGGGCCTTGCAATTGGCCAGTGTTCTATCAGAAAGCCGCTACCCATCAGAAAATGCAACCTTAGTGACGTTCTGTCGTGGCCATCCTGGCACACCCGCACTCGTCCGCAGTAAGCCTACAGTCTTTAGTCGCCAAGCGGACATCTTTTTACACCCACCGGAGTCTTGCATTTCACACTTATTTTTACCAGTAAACTGAGCTTATATAGTGAAATACAGCATTTAGAAATCCGTCAAACTGTTTTCATGTTGAAGTTTAAAAGCAGCAGTGTTCTGTCAGATTAGCAAGTTCTGTGAGATCAGATGCTTTTAAAATTAAACATCAAAACAGTCACACTGACTTCCAAATACTGTATTTGACTATATAAGCTCAGTTTACTGGTAAAACTAAGTGTGAAATGCAAGACTCCGGTGGGTGTAAAAAGATGTCCACTTGCTGCCTTCTGACTGTAGGCTTACTGCAGACGAGCGTGGATGTAACAAGATGGCCGTGCCAGAACGTCACATATTCTGATTGGTAGCAGCTTTCTGACAGGACACTGGTGTAGGCAGAGCACTACATCCTAAAAGGAGTTCATACACTCCCCTATTTGAAATGAGTCGCTTTCCATGTGCTTCTGGGCAAATGGGCGTACCTGTATGTACCTTTGAGCTTGCCGCCGTGTGGTGGCATGCGCCCGACCCTGGCGCGAGCTCCGTGAGTAGGATCGCGGGTCCCATGGACTCGATGTCTGCGGGGATGCCCGCAATCGTCTCACGGACAGGAAGAATGGGAAGATGCTAATGTAAACAAGCATATCCCCGTTCTGCCTAGTGACACTGTCACTGATCTCTGCTCCCTGTGATCGGAAGCTATGATCAGTGAAGTGTCACTTGTAGCCACGCCCCCTAACAGTTAGAATCACTCCCTAGGAAACACTTAACCCCCTTCCTAGCCAGCTAGTGGTTAACCCCTTCACTGCCAGTGTCATATTTACAGCAATCAATGTAATTTTTTTTAGTATTGATTGCTGTAAAAATGACAATGGTCCCAAAAATGTGTCAAAATTGTCCGATGTGTCCGCCATAATGTGACAGTCTCGATAAAAAACAAAAAACAAAAACGCAGATTGCCGCCATTACTAGTAAAAAAAAAAAAAAATTAAGATATAATGCCATAAAACTATCCCCCATTTTGTAGACGCTATAACTTTTGTACAAACCAATCAATAAACGCTTATTGCGATTTATTTTGACATAAATGAATCAATTTTTTGTTTGTTTTGTTTTTTTTACATATACCTAGTGCAAACAGTTCGAACGGGAAGCACATTAACCTTTCAATTTATCGTTTGGCAGAAAATTTCCAAACTTGTCCTTCATTTTTTCAGCTCAAATAAACATCCCAACAATTTTCGATTTTGTGCCCATTAACTGGGCCGAAAAACGAACGAACTGTCCAAATGACCAAATTTCGGCAGATTTTTCATATAGTGTACGGCCAGCATTAGCCAGTCTAATATTCTCAAAAATATGCCAGCACTTCCTTAACAGAAGTTACTGAACAAATACCAGCAACTTCATTGAAAATCCCTTCAAATGAAAATGTATCTGAAACATTTTCCATACTGATAAGCACCTGGGAGACTGACAAATCTGACTTTTTCAAATTACGGTACTTTAAATTGATTTTTATGCAATCACAAAATATGCTAGCGGTATATGGTTTGCATATATACATGAAGGCAGGCTAGTCGCAGAAGCTTGCTGGGTAATGACATAAGGGGGATCTAAACACACGAACAAAAAGTGTAATGTCCTACAGCTTACCAGTCAGATACGTATGGTGGCTGCATTCGTTCCCCTTTTTTTTTTTTTTCGCAGGCATTTTCCCTTGGGAGCCTGACCGTAACATACTTCTTGTTCTAGGTGACAACGCTCAATCACTGCACTGTATTATTGGAAGAGCAACATTGTCACCAGATTTGGACTAAAAACATCCCTCATCTCCATAAGGCTACTTTCACACTGAGGTGTTGCAAAACAGCGGTAAAAACGAAGAGCGTTATTACCGCGTTTTTGCCGCGTTAGCGGTAAAAATAGCACTAACGCCCATGCGTTTTAATCGCGTTTAAGCGTTAGCAAACCTGACCATGTGACCTTCCCCACAGTTTCTGGGTGGTTTTAAAGCGTTCTTACCGTGTTATTACCGCGTTTCCCATTCATTTCAATTGGGATAGACGTTTTTACAGCGCTATTTAATGAGCCCCAAAAAAGCTGTTTGCAGGATTTTTTCCAACACACAGCCAGCGCAACGCCTCAGTGTGAAAGGTTACACTGAGATACATGGGGGGCGTTTTTCATGCGGTATTTAGGCGGTAATTTTAGCGCTAAAACGCCTCAGTGTGAAAAGGGGCCTAACAGACGGAAGGCGTTTTGCATTCTACAGAAGAGAAGTGGAAAGACTGATAACGCTGAGATTTTAGTTCAGTGTACAGGAACTTACAAGGACACTGGGAATCCAGACAGGGACAACAGGTGTTTTTCTGTGCTTGCAGAAAAAAGTACTTGGCCTAAAAAAAATGAAAACGATTGCAGCCAACACACATCCAAAGACCTTTGAGCTGCAACAAGTTCGTTCTTGGGTTTACAGTGAGGAAAATTATTATTTGATCCCCTGCAGATTTTGTAAGTTTGCCCAGTTACAAAAAAAAAATGAAGGGTCTATAATTTTTGTCATAGGAGTATTTTAAACGATAGACAAAGAATCTCAGCGAAAAATTTTGAAAAAAAACGCATAAAACCAATGCTATAAATTAAGTTGCATTTCAGGAAAATAAGTATTTAATACCCAAGCAAAACATGACTTAAAAGTTGGTGGAGAAACCCTTGTTGGTAATCACAGAGGTCAGACGTTTCTTGTAGTTGGTTACCAGGTTTGCACACATCTCAGGAGGGATTATGGTGCACTCTTTACAGATCTTCTCTAAATCCTTAAGGTTTCTTGGCAACTCAAATTTTAAGCTCTCTCCAGGAATTTTCTATAGGATTATGGTCTGGACACTGGCTAGGCCACTCCATGATCTTAAAGCGTTTGTAAAGGTGTTTTTTTTTTTTTTTTTAAAATAACAAACATGTTATACTTACCTTCACTGTGCAGCTCGTTCTGCACAGAGTGGCCCCGAACCTCGTCTTCTGGGGTCCCTCGGCGGCTGTTTCAGCTCCTCCCCGCAAGCATTTACCACCTTAATGCGAGCTCCCTCGCACGGTGGTGAGTGCTTGCGGGCGCGCTCCCGTGATACAGCCGGCGGCTATAGCCGCTCGCTGTATCACTCGGCCCCGCCCCCCGGCGCGCCGCGTCATCGGATGTGATTGACAGCAGCGCGAGCCAATGGCTGCGCTGCTTTCAATCCATCCACTGCAGCCAATCAGCGGCCAGGGTGAGCGGAGAAACAGATGTCGGGAACGCGAAGCTGACTTTCGAGGCGTCAGGTAAGTAAAACGGGGGGGCTGGGGGCGGCGGTTCTGTCAGAAGTTTTTTCACCTTAATGCATAGAATGCATTAAGGTGAAAAAATTTTTACCTTTACAACCCCTTTAATGTGCCTCTTCTTTATCCACGCTATCGCCTTTGCGGTATGTTTTGGGTCATTGTCACCCATCCACAACCCATCTTCAGTGTTATGGCCGAGGGAAGAAGGTTCTGATCCAAAATGTTTCAATACAAGGCCCCATTCATTGGTCCCCCAATGCGGCAAAGTCAGCCTGTACCTTTAGCAGAGAAACATACCCAAAGCATCATGTTTCCACCTCCGCGCTTGACTGTAGTGATGGTGGTTCTCGGGGTCACAGTCAGCATTTTTCTTCCTCCAAGCACAGGGAGTAGCGTTAACGCCAAAGAGCTCAATTTTGGTCATCTGACCACAGCACTTTCTCCCAGTGCTTCTCTGATACATTCAGATGTTCATTGGCATGACTGTACATGTGCCTTCTTGAGAAGGAACAAAAATGCTGACTATGACACTAAGAATGCTATCCATAATTTATAGCATTTGTATCATGTGTTTTTTCTGGATTTTTGGTTAATATTCTGTCTTTATCATTTAAAATGCACCTATGATAGAATTTATAGACCCTTTATTTCTATGTAAGTGGGCAAACTTACAAAATCTGCAGGGGATCAAGTAATTATTTTCCCCATTTTAGATACATCAACCTTTTAGTCAAATGCTTCTTACACTGGCAGTCAGCGGGAAGAATGCCCCCTACACTGGCAGTCAGCGGGAAGAATGCCCCCTACACTGGCAGTCAGCGGGAAGAATGCCCCCTACACTGGCAGTCAGCGGGAAGAATGCCCCCTACACTGGCAGTCAGCGGGAAGAATGCCCCCTACACTGGCAGTCAGCGGGAAGAATGCCCCCCTACACTGGCAGTCAGCGGGAAGAATGCCCCCTACACTGGCAGTCAGCGGGAAGAATGCCCCCTACACTGGCAATCAGCGGGAAGAATGCCCCCTACACTGGCAGTCAGCGGGAAGAATGCCCCTTACACTGGCAGTCAGCGGGAAGAATGCTCCTTACACTGGCAGTCAGCGGGAAGAACGCCCCTTACACTGGCAGTCAGCGGGAAGAATGCCCCTTACACTGGCAGTCAGCGGGAAGAACGCCCCTTACACTGGCAGTCAGCGGGAAGAACGCCCCTTACACTGGCAGTCAGCGGGAAGAACGCCCCTTACACTGGCAGTCAGCGGGAAGAACGCCCCTTACACTGGCAGTCAGCAGGAAGAACGCCCCTTACACTGGCAGTCAGCGGGAAGAATGCTTCTTACACTGGCAATCAGAATGCTCTTTACACTGGCAGTCAGCGGGAAGAATGCTCCTTACACTGGCGGTCAGTGGAAAGAATACCCCTTACACTGGCGGTCAGTGGAAAGAATACCCCTTACACTGGCGGTCAGTGGAAAGAATACCCCTTACACTGGCGGTCAGTGGAAAGAATACCCCTTACACTGGCGGTCAGTGGAAAGAATACCCCTTACACTGGCGGTCAGTGGAAAGAATACCCCTTACACTGGCGGTCAGTGGAAAGAATACCCCTTACACTGGCGGTCAGTGGAAAGAATACCCCTTACACTGGCGGTCAGTGGAAAGAATACCCCTTACACTGGCGGTCAGTGGAAAGAATACCCCTTACACTGGCGGTCAGTGGAAAGAATACCCCTTACACTGGCGGTCAGTGGAAAGAATACCCCTTACACTGGCGGTCAGTGGAAAGAATACCCCTTACACTGGCAATCAGTGGAAAGAATACCCCTTACACTGGCGGTCAGTGGAAAGAATACCCCTTACACTGGCGGTCAGTGGAAAGAATGCCACCCTTACAGTCATGTCTTTGGCGCTGCCAAGTGTTGCTGAACCTGGAACTATACAAGCCCAATCTTATGGGAGGTCACTTAGCCACACCAGCAAAGCCTCTGAGAAATAGAAGGTAACAGATGATTCAACAAATTGGTGCCAAACCAACACTTCTAGAGACCCTGTCACAAGTATTAAAACAGAACCAGCAGGCACCTTTCAAAGCAGAACTCCAGCCAAAAAAACATAAAAATGATTAGCTCATTAAAAAGATAAAAATGGAGAAAAAAAAAATCCATTCTGTTGCAATAGTCACTTTCAATCCAGAAATGTATCCACAGTAGTTTATTTTTTGCCACTAGATGCTGTCAGTCCGAAGGCCAGCATCAGTCAACCCACTTCCTCTGAGCCCCAGGTCTTCCTGAACCCACCTCCAGTCTGTGACTGGACAGTGAGAGGAGAAGCAGCACAGCAAAGAGCTAAATTTCAGTCACTCTACTCTCTCCTCATCATGCTCTTGCAGCTTCCTCTCACACTCCAGCCCTACTGTACAATAACTGCAAGATGCTCATACCGGGTCAAGTTCAGGTACTTACACTGCTTACATGTAAAATACATTTTATGATGTATTAATGATTACAGAGCTTCATTATTTTAGGACTATTGTGTGTGCCTAGAGTTCAGCTTTACTTACCTAGCAAGCATGCGGGTCCATTCTCTAGCTCCGGGAGGTGCACGTGTCTCACCTTTTGTAGTGACCAGTGGAAGAACCCATCACAAGGGAACAAAGAAAGAACTCACCACTCAGCAGACAGGCAGGTGTAAAAGTCATCTACTATAGGGAGCTGCTAATATGACTTTTTTTTTGTACTACAAACAGGGTCAGGCTCTATAGTTTAGTCTTGCACGACTTCTTGATTCTAATGGTAATCTCTTCCCAAATCTGCTTCCACTGTTACAAAAATACGTCATATTGGGTACTCCATGGTGGAGACCTAACACATAATTGAGAAATCCAGCTACAAAAGAAACATCTTAGCTGTGACCTTGCGTGAGAACGGGCACAAATTACACTCAGAAGAAAGCCGGTGAGTCAGCTCATCAATTAATACTTGAAACTGAAAGATCAGTTGTGGACAAGGCCATTCGTTTAGTCATTTATTTCAGGCATGAATATAGTGCCAACAATTTATGCAGCTCTTTACACAAGTCCCTTTTCTTAATAGGCTTACAATCAAAGGTCCCTAGCTTACATCCATGCATATACACACATACTGGAGTCAATTTAAACCACTTACCGGTCAGTCACTGTAGATTTACCGTGACCAAGTGGCAGCTGCCGGCTCAGCAACCTAAATAAATGTTGCAAGATCGCTTCTGGGTATGGGCCTGCGCATCCGCTGCTGACCTGCACTGTGGCTGGACACAGCACAATTTTGTCAGCAGGTCCCGGTCAATGATTTATGGCTGAGACCTGCTGATCAACTGTGTCCAAATCACAGCACAGAGCCCTGTGTGTGTACAAATACACAGGACTCAGAGCAGTGGTCTGGCTGTTTCTTCTCCCTGCAAAGCAGGGAGAAGAAACAGGCAGATTGATTAGTATAAGCAGCAAATGTTACACACATTACATATTGTTGGGCACACAGTTAACCCCTTCACAGCAAGTGTCATTAGCACAGTGACACTGTATTAGTGTCTCTATTGAGGTCAGTGTCAGCTAGTGTACCTACCAGCCAGTGTCAGATTGCCAGGCACTCGATCACAGTCCCACTATAGGTCGCTGATCAGTGCCATTACCAGTATAGCATCATAGATGCGTAATTTTAAGCATATAACCATCCTTTTCAGTTTGTATACGCTGTAACTTTCACACAAACCAATATACACTTATAGGGAATAAAGGCATGAAGCAGAATACATTTTGGCCTAAATTAAAGTGTTATTTAAAAAAAAAAAACAAACAGGAAGGTTTACAAACATGTTATACTTACCTCCACTGTGCAGCTCGTTTGGCACAGAGTGGCCCCAATCCTCCTCTTCTGGGGTCCCTCGGCAGCTCTCGCAGCTCCTCCTCGCATCAGATAACCCCCTAAGAGAAGCGCTCTCCCAGGGGGTTACCGTGCGGGCGCGCTTCCGAGTCCAGCATTTGTGTCCATAGACACGAATGCTGGACTCGGTCCCGTCCCCCGGCGTCCACGTCATTGGATTTGATTGACAGCAGCGGGAGCCAAATGGCTGCGCTGCTATCAATCTATCCAATCAAGAGCCGGGACCCCGTGCAGAGGGGGAGAGCGCGTTTCCGCCAAGGGAATTACGGGGCTCAGGTAAGTTTCTTTAAGCAAGTTTTTTTTTCACCTTAATGCATAGGATGCATTAAGGTGAAAAAACACGGAGGGTTACAACCCCTTTAATGAAGAAATGTGATTTAATTTTTTTTTTATTGGAGGTTTTGTAACAAGGTAGAAAAAAAAAAAAAGACATTTACAAAATTTTTGGGCTTTTTGGTTTATATAATTAACCCAGTGGTGATCAAATACTGTCAAAAAAAAAAAAAAAAAAAAAAGCTAAATTTGTATGAAAAAAAAGGATATAATTTTCATTTGAGTACAGCATTGCGTGACCGGGCTAGCAAAGTAGCACAGTGCTGAACAGCAAAAAATTCCCTGGTTATGAAGGGGGGGAAAAAACTTCGGGAGGTCAAGTGGTTAAGATAGGAATCTTTCATTTGTCCTCCGTTTACACATTTGTAAATAGTTAGCAGTTTTTACACAAGGCTGATTCTACGCTTTGTTTATTGGTTCTTCAAAAGTACTGCTTGTAAAGTTGTGGACAATTTTTTTTCCCAAGCCCGGAGATCGAATGCATCTGCGGGGAAGGAACAATACAAGTCTGGATTAGCCAAGATAAAGCAAAGAGGAAATGGAGCAGACTGAGAGGAGCTAGGAGTGTAGGGGCTGTTGGGACATCGGGGTCATTAAGAGGAAATCCTGGGACATGCCTTTATCCCAAAGCATTGGAAACAAAAGGAAAGGACAATCATTTACAGGCATGGAGGGTAAAGCTCTTCTACTGACAAACATTAAAACTTCACCTTAATCCTGGTTTTTGGTTTGTTTTCCCTTCCTTTCCCCCTCCTCTCTCCCCCCTCCCCTCCTCCCTCCTTTCCCCTCCCCCTTCATTTTTCCCCCCTTTCACCCCTCCCCCCACTCTCCCTTTCTGATTTCTCTTCCCCCCTCCCACCCCTCTCCCCCCCACTCTCCCTTTCTGGTTTCTCTTCCCCCCTCCCCCCTTTTCCCTTCCCCCCTTTTTTATCCCCATCCTTTCCTTCTCCCCCCCCCCCCCCCCAACCTTGCCCACTTTTCTTTCCCACCCTTTTTTCCCCTCCCTCCCTGGTTCCTTCCCCCATCCCCTCGCCCCTACCTCCTCTCTTTCCTTTCTCTCCTTGGATTGTGACTTTTTACATCAGCTTTGTGTATTATTTTTATATATTACCTTTTTATTTAGACTCTTACCCGCATACATCCCCCTTGTCCGCCGCAGGGGGAACCTCCAGTTCGGGTTAGTGGTTTTACACATAGGCCATCTCTGCAGCCTGGTGAGCAATTCGATAATTTCTTTTCATTTTTTTGCATAACTTGCTGAATCTTATTGTGTGCAATTTTAATTATATATTCGATCTATGCCTTATTTCATTATCTACCTTACAGAAAAGTTCTCCTGAAGAAGCGGTCATCAGCGAAACTAGTAGAGAACCCTATCAATTTCGAGAATTGTTTCAACAGCAGATACTTCCTAGGAGTACCCCGAGTACTTGCTTTTTGAAAATCAAGTTTTTTCCTAATAGTTTTAATTTACCCTGTATGTTTTTTTTATGTAATAAATAGTTTTTTATATTATTCGTTTGTTATTAGTACCGAGACCGAGTCCATCATCATCTCTTGAGTTTGGGATTAGATTTATCGTCAGCCTCAGCAACTGCCCTATCTTCCCATTCTCATCCCTCATTTTCCAAAAACCAAGAGCTGAACCCATGCTTCCCGTTAAAGAGTCAACTCTAGCGTTCAATAAAGATGAAAATAAAGGCAGCATAATGAAGAACCTCTTTTCCTCTCTTTGGTTCTCAGAAAAAAGGCGAGCTGCTTCCAACGGACCATCCCATGCCCAGCTGTGTACATTCGAGAATCAGTGTAGCCTGAAGAGTCACACAAGGACAAGGTCGGAGAAGCTTCTGGAATATAGGATATGTTAAAGGGAACCTAGGTTTTTAAAACAGTCTTGGTGTTATAAACCCTCATGGTTTTTCACCTTAATGCATTCTACGCATCAAGGTGAAAAATCTGTGGTGCTGCAGCCCCCTTTTACTTACCTGACCCCGATCTTTCTCCGGCCAGGAATAAGCACACCAGCACTAGCTGGTATCTCGTGTCCTGAATGGATAGATTGATAGCAGCGCAGCCATTAGCTCCAGCTGCTGTCAATCAAATCCACTGACGCGGTGCCGAGTCCTGCATTCTGTGTGAGTGGACAGCGCACCCGCATGGGTGTCCACCAAGGAGAGTGCTTCTCCAACGTGGACACACGATGCAGGAGGAGCCACCAGTGCAGCCGAGGGACCCCAGAACAGGAGGACCAGGGCCACTCTGTGCAAAACGAACAGCACAGTGGAGATAAGTATGACATGTTTGGGTTTTTTTTTAATAAGATTACTCCCACCAATCCCTCTGACCCCTCCTCCCCTCAACCTACTCTGGAAGATTTTTAATTTTTGCTTTCCTTGTGAAGCAAGTTATACTCACCAAAATCTCCTGTCCAGGTCCCTTGCCAGCACCACTTCCAGGTGTATGGGAACACTAACCCAGAGCTTCAGATGGTCCCTCCCTGGCTGGTCTCGATCATCCGCTTGCAATGACGCAACACTTCTGGTTTCTGAGAGGATTCCACCATTGCATAACCAGAAGTGTCCATATAGGCAGTGACATGGGCACCCAAAGAAGGGCCCCGTCTGATACAAACAAAGGAAAAGGGAAGACTAGGGGACATTTAGAAGGGGTGTTTATTTTCACTTCAGACAGAGTGGGGTAAGAGGGAGGGGGGGTGGAAAGGGGTATAGTTTTATCATGGCGATAAAGTAAACCTGAACGCAAAAAGTGCATATTTTCAATGTTATAGGGAACTGTGCCTAAGCAGTTCCCTGAAATATCTACATTTTGGCTAGAAACCCTTCTAAAAAAGCATTTCCTGGTATGAGAGGGTGCCAAGGCATTCCTGAATACAACCCCAATTCCAAAAAATGTGGGGCGCTGTGTAAAATCTACATGAAAAAACAGAATTTAATGATTTGTAAATCGTATAAACCCAAATTTTATAAACAATAGGAAAAAGAAAACATATCTTTTGAACTGAGAAAGATGAGGTAATTTTGAAGTTGATGGTAGCACAGGCCATGTTTACTATGATGTAGCAACCCTTCTTTTAACGATGCTCTGTAAACGTCTGGGAACTGAGGAGACCAGTTGCCGAAGTTTTGGGGGAGGAATGCTGTCCCATTCTTGCCTGATATAGGATTCTAACTGCTCAACAGTCCTGGGTCTCCTTTGTCGTATTTTTTGTTTCATGATGCACCAAATATTTTAAATTGGTGAAAGGTCTGGACTGCAGGCAGGCCAGTTAAGCACCTAGACTCTTCCACTACAAAGCCATGCCGTTGTCATAGATGCAATATTCGATTTAGCATTGTCCTGCTGAAATATGCTAGGTCTTCCCCGAAAAATATGTCTGGATGGGAGCATATGCTGCTCTAAAACCTGTATCTATCAGTATTGATGTTGCCTTTCCAGATGGTCAATCTGCCTGTTCCATATGCGCTAATGCACCCCCATGCCATCAGAGATGCAGGATTTTGAACTGAGCACTGATAAGCTGGAAGGTCCCTCTTTTCTTGAGCCCTGAGGGCACGGCGCCCATGGTTGCCAAAAAGAATGTAAATTTTAAATTGGTCCGACCACAGAACAGTTTTTGACTTTGCAACAGACCATTTTAAATGAGCTGTGGCCCAGAGAAGACAGTGGTGTTTCTGGATCATGTTCAGATATGGCTTCTTCTTTACACGATAAGAGCTTTGCCTTGCATTTGGGTGCCACTGCAAACTGTGTTCAGTGATTTTTGGAAGAATTCCTGAGTCCATGCAGTGATGTTCATCACAGAATCATGCATGGTTTTTTATGTAGTGCCGTTTGAGGTTTATTGCTGTATTGCGTTGTCCCTTGTGCACAGAGATTTCTCCAGATTCTTGGAATCTTTTAGTATTATGTACTGTAGATGATGATATATTTAAAGTGACTGTAAAGGCTCTTTTTTTGTTTTCTATAACAAACATGTCATACTTACCTCCACTGTGCAGCTCGTTTTGCACAGAGTGACCCGATCCTCAACTTCTGGGGTCCCACGGCGGCTCCTCCTCACTGCAGATAACCCCCTAGGAGAAGCGCTCTCCCGGGAGGGTTTCCTTGCGTGCATGCTCCCGAGTAAAGCATTTGCGTCCATAGACACGAATGCCAGACTCTGCCTCTCCCCTCGGCGGCCACGTCATTGGATTTGATTGATGCCAGTGGGAGCCAATGGCTGCGCTGCCATCAATCTATCCAATCAAGAGCCGGGACCCCGTGCAGAGAGGGACAGCACGTCTCCGGCGTGAACATGAGGGTTTACAACCCCTTTAAGGTATTTGCAATTTTACGTTGAGGAACATCTGAAATTGCTGGACAATTTTTAGAAGAAAGTTTTCACAAATTGTTGAACCATTTGCCCATCCTTATTTCTGAGGCACTCTGACTCTCCAAAATGCTCTTTTTATATCCAATCATGTTACTACTGACCTATGGCCAATTAAACTAATTAGTGGCAAAATGTTTTTTCAGTTCTTCCTTGTTAGTACCACTTACATTGCCAGCTTTTTGTTGCCCTGTCCCAACTTTTTTGAGATGTGTTGCTGCCAACATTTTCAAAATGACCTTATTTTTTTTCTAAAATAGTACATTTTCTCAGGTCAAACATTTGATATGTTTTCTATTGTAAATAAAATATGGGTTTATGATACTAGCAAATCATTGCATTCAGGTTTTACACAGCGCCCCAACTTTTAATTTGGAATAGAGGTTGTGCAGTGTGAGATCCAAGGCACTACTGCCTCTGATTGCTAGTCTCAGGAGATCGGGATTAGGATTTGGTGATGTCACTACTGTGCTACTCACTATTATCCTTGCCGAAGGCTCCAACGTGGGGAAGCAAAGCCCTGTCTCTACCAAGATGTCCAAATTCAGTTGCAGAACAAGTCAGTAATGGGGAAAAAGATCAGCTGCAGGGACACAACAGGCAATACGGACTAGCTCTTCGCCCTCTGTTCGTCCTTTTTTTTTTTTCAGCACAGCCATCAGAATTCAGGGCAGAACACACACACACACGCGACAGTAAATCATGTACATTCTCTCAAAACAGGCAGATGAATGCAGAGGAGTTGGCACTTCTGAAAAAATACTGCATTACTCTGTGCTGACCTGCTCAGGTGACAATCATTCCCCTCATTTCTTGTAGTCAGAGGCAGGAAGTAAAGGGCGTCAGGGCAAAAAATAAAATAAAAAACTGACGGAAATTTTAATTCTTTACAACAAATTGAAGTTTTGGCAGCATTTGTTTTATCAACATATCTTTGTGGTCTTTAAAAGGCATTTTTAATTTCCAAGGAAAGAAGTGGAAAGTCCCTTCAATTCTAGTGACGTCTGAAGACGGCGATGGCACCCTAATTCTCATAATTAAAAAACGCAACAGTCACAATTGTCAGCATTTTTTTTTGGACTCTTTCGGCTAATGGGAAAGCTATGACATTTATCTGTAACAGGAAATAACTTTTGTTTTAAAGAAAACAAAAAAAAATCCCTTTAGTCTTTGTTATCGCCGTTGTGTTAACCATCTTCTCACCCATCCCTGGCGTACCTTTCATAAGGTCGGTATGCTCTGGGGAAGGATCATGTGACCATTGCGATTCGTTGTCACAGGGGTCACATGATCGGGAGTCAGTCCCAGCAGCTACCCATCGGTGGTGGGGGACCGATAGCCGTTTTTGACAGCTTGGTGCGTGTTGGGAGGACGCAGTGTGTACAGAAACATTGGTTGCCCAGTGATGCATATTGTGTAGTGTATAGCCGTTAAAGCCCACCCCTTTGCCATCACAAATGTAATGCGAAAAGCAACGGGTAAAAAAAAAAAAAAGAAAAAAAGTGTTTCGCGTACAGAGTCCTTGCAAGTAATTATCATTGCTCCCTAAAAATGTACCCAAACAGCCCCCTCCCCTCATTCAGTAGTCTTTAAGCACTCTACAATCTTTGCAGTAACACCGGACTTTGGTTTAAAGGGAAAATAATGAATGTATGTTTACACATTTGTAAACTATTTTTTTTATTATAATTCTATTACTTGTAAGAGGTCTTCATTTCACAAACATGCAATGAGTAAAGGTGGTTTCCATTTACAGTTTTTTGAGCAGACCATGCTGGGCTTTCTAGTAAGCCCAACACTAGCTCTGCACTGGCTGTTACTTTTTAATAGAAAGGCCATAAAACTGCTTATAAGAGGAGGAGAAGGAGGGACAGGCCGCTCATGTGTCCGATTCAGCTGTATTGTTAGAAAGAAAAAAATGACCCAACATACAGCTTAGTAAGCCTTAGATGTTGCGGCTGCACGAGTCCTCTTCTGTCCGGCCTTTTCACTTCTTTTTATCTGGGGATCCTGCCAGAAACGCACTTCCTTTCCTAAAGTTAAGAGGCCCTCTTGAAAAAAGTTGCCTAGGCAAATGTTGCTCCCTTGAGCCCTGATACATGCACTGCTGGACCTGCCTAATTTTAAGTTATTTTTTTTTCCTGTGATTTTAAATACATTTTATTAGAAGTTACTACAATTTATTTGCATCTCTCTTCTCTGAGCAGTATTCATCGGTCTGACCCTGCAAGAGGATGAAGCAGGAAATGGATCATCACTAAAGCGATGTTAAAAGCAAATGTTTTCTGTAAAGTGGTTCTAATGTCAGGCGTTTATCCTTCATGCATTCTATGCATGAAGATTAAAAAAAACCTTCTGTGTGCAGCAGCCCCCCTAATACTTACCTGAGCTCCATCTCAATCCAGCAATGTTGCACGAGAGCCTCAGCTGTCTGGGACTCTCCATTTTCATTGGCGGAGACAGCAGCGGGCACCATTAGCTCCCACTGCTGACAAATTCAATGAGCCAATGAGGGGAGAGAAAGGGCGGGGCCAAGCTGTGGCTCCCTGTCTGAATGGACACACAGAGCAGCGGCTTGGCTCAGGCGCCCCCCATAGCAAATCGGCAGGAGAATCGGGGCTGCTCTGTGCAAAACCACTACACAGAGCAGGTAAGTATAACATTTTTTTTTTTTTTAAATAACAAAGACTTTAATATCACTTTACCACTTGCTTATTGGGCACTTATACACCCTTTCTGCCCAGGCCAATTTTCAGCGCTGTCACACTTTGAATGAAAATTGGACGGTCATGCTACACTGTACCCATAACATTTTTTTTTTAAAGACAGATAGAGCTTTTTTTTGGCGGCGTTTAATCACCACTGGGATTTTTAATTTTTGCTAAACAAATTAAAAAAAAGACAGGAAATTTTGAAAAAAAACTGTTCATTTAGTTTCTGTTTAAAAATGTTTGCAAATAAAGTTTATTTTTTCTCCTTCACTGATGTGCGCTGATGACGCTGCACTGGTGAGGTGGCATGGATGGGCACCGATGATCAGTGCCCCGAATAATCTGTGTACATGTCTCCTGTCAGCATTTCCGGTTACCGGCTCTCCTCACGCTGTGACAGTGCGTGAGGAAAGTACTGTCAAGAAGTGGCAAGTCCATTTACCATGTGATCAGCTGCGTCCAATCACAGCTGATCACAGTGTAAAGGGCCGCTGTGATTGGTCTTTTACCACAATCTGTGACCCACTGTGTCCGCAGGCTCGCCAGATGCGAGGGCGCGGTTCCGAGAGGGCGTCCATAGACGTCTCCTCCTGGAACAACAGAGCCACGCTGTAGCCGTCTCTTGGCTATTGCACAGTAAGGAAGTGGTTAGAAAACAAACATGTCATACTCACCTATTCTGTGTAATGGTTTTCAACAGAGCAGCCTCGATCCTCTTCTTCTTGGGTCCCCTGCTAGTGCTACTGGCCCCTCCCAAATGCCGAGCAAGCAGCTTGCTATGGAGGTACCCGACACTCCCGTGCCGCTGCTTGGCGTGTCCATTCACACATGATGCATGGCTCAGCCCCGCCCTTGCTTTCTCCTCATTGGCTCACTGGCTGCGATTGACATTAACAGGAGCCAATGGCTCCTGCTGCAGTCTCAGCCAAGGAGGGAGGAAGTGACCTGGGAGAGTCACTGCTTTTATGCACAAGAATGCATGAAGGTAGAAACCTTGATCCTTTACAATCGCTTTTAAAAATTGTGTGGGGCTGAGAATCTGTGCATTTTTTTTTTCAAAAGAAAAAGACAAGTTAGGCATTGGAATCAAGTGCGTGCGAAGGGAAACCCTAGTGGTGGCTGGTTTACAAGCGGAGGGTTTTTTATGGTTTGCAGGATCGTCTTGTGGTGGAATGGAGCAATGGTGCTTCTTTTTTTTTTTCACTTGCACGGGAAAATGAGGCCTCGACTCTCACTGGATGCAATGGGCAAAGCCATCTGCTTTCTCTGCTCCCTGTGCATTGTCAGCCCCTCTGCCTCCAGGAATGACGACTATCTGCAGCAGTTCATCAGCTAATAAAAGAACCCCAAAGAGATCCCCGGTGTTTCCTGCAGGAAAAGCTCGTTTTCGTTCACACTTTTCCATGGAAACAGCTGTGTGTTACATCCTGGACTCCAAACATGGAAACAGGAAGTGATGTTTTCCTGAAGCTCAGGTGATGGCTGCTGCATTAACCCCTTCGAGGGAGGAAGAAGCAACATAATGCAGAACAAATGAAAGCAGAACTTCACTCTCTCAGCCAGAAATGCAAAATAAACCATGTCTCCATGCTTTATTTTGCCAATTTCTCAGCAAAATAAAGCATGGAGACATGGATGTGTTATTTAAATAACAAACATGTTCTATTTACCTGCTCTGTGCAGTTGGATTTGCACATAGACGGATCCTCCTCTACTCGGGTCCCTCTTCGCTGCTCCCAGCCCCTCCCTCCTGTCGAGTGCCCCCACAGAAAGCAGCTTGCTGTGGGGGCACCCGAGCCGAGCTGCAGCTCAGTGTGCTCATTCTGACAAGGAGCTGCCATTCGGCCGCGCCCCACCCCCTCTCTCTCTCCCGATTGGCTGACTTTAATTGGCAGCCGCGGGAGCCAATGGCACCGCTACTGTGTTTCAGCCAATAAGGAGGAGAGTTCCGGACAACGAGGGACTCGTGGACATCGTTGGACAGAGATGGGGCTTGGGTAAGTATTAGGGGGTGCTGTTGCACCCAGAAGGCTTTTTATCTTATTGCATAGAATGCATTAAGATAAAAAAAAAAAAACCTTCTGCCTTTACAACTCCTTTAAATAGCATTTCTGGTTTGTGGTGCTCAGATGCAGCGTAGTTCCACTTTAAATCTCTTTCTGAAGGAGCTGAAATAGGGATTACGAGAACTTACCCTCCCCTTTGTTCTGTTGCAAAGTCATCTCAGCAGAGTTTGAGAAATGATAGCTACCATCAAAAAGGGACCCTGTGGTTACAGTAAATATATTAAGAAACCTTAATACTGAAGGAACTGAGAAGACAATTCTAAAGCCGGCTACACACTAACAGGTTTTTTTTGCTACGTGCAAAACGATGGACAGCTCCAGTTGCAGTGACGGTACTACAAACCATGCGAGGTTAGTTCAGCGATCTCTCCCGCCGAGCTGTTGTGTTCTGACAGGGGGACGCCCCCTCGCCACGCCAGAACACTCCGACCAGCGCTCTCTGCCACTGCCTGAGAGCGCTAATCGGGAGTCGGTCGGCTGCTGCTTTTCCAGCACGCACGTTCGACCCACACGGGCAGAACGTCGGACGGTTTTTCCTTGAACCGGCAAATGTCTCCTGACATTCCGCTCGTGTGTACGGGGCTTTAGAGGTACTGGGACTTCAACACTTATTTGATAAAAGCAGTGAGGGGAACATACTCAACTGATGTGAAACAAGGTAAGACAATGACATGTCACTAGCACTCTGTTGCAAACACAGTACTTTGCAAATGTTTTAGGCAGGTGTGAATAAATGCTGTTAAGTAAGAAGATTTTAAAAATATATATATTTTAATGGTTTATTTTTATCAATTTACAAAATGCAAAAGTTAAAAAGGAAAAAAAAAAAAAAAAAATCTAATATCAATATTTGGTGTGACTACCAACCAGCATCAACTCTTAAGCCCCATACGTGAGATGAAAATCGTACGAAAAATGCCTCATTCGAATCGATCGTACGATAATCGGATCATTAGTACAGAGCTTTCAAGAGCCGATCAGGACAGTTCATCCGATATTATTCTATCGGACATGCACGGAATTTTTTTTTCGTACGATGCCAGATCGCACGATTTTCGGTACAGTATAGCTATTGTTCGAAAATGCAATACAAATGCATTACAACACATGACATCACTTCCGAATTTTTATTCTGTCGTACGGGAATTTGTGACTTTAGTAAACTCATCAGATTAGCATCCAAAAAAAAAAAAAAAAAAAGGACCATCATTCGTCTGATAATCGGATTGTGTGTAGCGGGCATTACACTTGCACAAAGTCAGAGTTTGTGCAGGGACTTTGTACGATTGGAGTCAGGTGTATGATTAACCAATTATACCAAGCAGATGCTAATGATCATCAATTTCATATGTAGGTTGAAACACAGGCATTAACTGAAACAGAAACAGCTGTGTAGGAGGCTTAAGGCTCCATACACACTAGCGTTTTTCATAGGTCCAAAAAAAAAAAAAAAAAAAAAAAAAAAAAAAAAAAAAGCTAGAAAAAAAAAATGGATCAAAAATGCTGATAATAGCATCTTTTCCCAGCTTCTAGCAGCATTTTAGGAGCAATTAGGAGCAGTAGATGAAGAAAAAAAATTAAATAAAAATTTTAAAAAAAGCTAAAAAAAAAAAAATAAAAAAAAATCTGTTAGTAACATTTTAGTAGCTTTTAGGCCTCAAGCACACTGGACGTTAAAATAACGTTATAAAAAACGGCAACAGCTTTGCAGTGAGTTTAACGTTCTTGCAATAGCGTTTATTAGCGTTGGCCTTTTGGCTCGAATTCTTCCATGAAGACCACTTCTGGCCAGACGTCTCCGAACAGTAGAGGAATGTACCTGGGTGACAGCGCTGTATCTTGGCCTAGGCCAACAAGGCACAGGGCAGCACTTTACAGGGGGGAGCAAAAAAGCTACTCACTCCCACCAACCCACACAAAAAAAAAAAAAAAAAAAAAAGAGCCCTTATTCCCGGCTCCTGCACAAAAACATACAGCTCAGCCAATACAAACCGGTGACAGGCTGGCAGCAGTTGTCCACTGGTACTCCAATGTAGTCTCACATGGAGCAATTACCTGGGGGACAGATGATCACTACAGGGCACAAAAGACTTCAAGCTGTCGATAATAAAGGGGGCAATACAAGGTATTAAGAACTGGGGTATGTAAACTTTTGATCAGGACCATTTGGGTAGTTTCTGTTGTCATTATGATTTAAAAAGAGTAAACACAGTTGATTGATAATAAATGGCTTCAGCCAAACACTAACCATGAGTGAAAGAAAAGTTTTTGTGTTATCATTCATATTCTCTGAAAAAGGCCAAAAAAAAAAAATCATACATTCTGCCAGGGTATGTAAACTTATGAGAACAACTGTACTTAGTCATCGTGCCATACCATCTGGGAGGCGTGCGATTGGCCACAAATTTTTTCTGCAGCAGGACAACCACCCCAAACATACAGCCAATGCCATTAGGAACTATCATCAGTGTAAAGAAGAACAAGGAGTCCTGGAAGTGATGGTTTGGCCCCCACAGAGCCCTGATCTCATCATGGAGTCTGTCTGGGATTACACTGAAGAGACAGAAGGATTTGAGGCAGCCAACATCCATGGAAGATCTGTGCTTAGTTCTCCAGGATGTTTGGAACAACCTACCTGCTTAGTTCATTAAAAAACTGTGTGTAAGTGTACCTAAAAGAATTGGTGCTGGTTTGAAGCCAAACGGAGGTCACACCAAATATTCATTTGATTTGGATTTCTCTTCTGTTCATTTACTTTCCATTTTGTCAATTAATAAAAATAAACTATGAACACTTCTATTTCTGAAAGTATTCTTCATTTACAGCATTTTTTTCACACCCGACTAAAACTTTCGCACAGTAGTGTATATATACTAATTTATTATTGAAATGTCAAATAAGCCAAAGTATCAGGGATGCGCAGGGCCCCCCTCCTTAAGGTGTCATAGGTAATTGAGTCGCCTTGAGGAAGGGACCCTGTGTGGCCCCAAAATGTTGGCTTATTTTGCTGATCACATCTCATCATTTTACTGCGATTTACAAGTCGTCATTTACTACAGTCACTATGAGCAACCCATCTACTACCAAGGTCAAACATTGGAAGGATTAAATAGTTTCCCCCCCCTCATCCTTCGATTCACATGAAGCAAGGATACTCAAAGTACAGACAAACAGGAGGGCTATACCAAATGGTATGCAATCCAATGGACAAAAGGGATGGGCCAGGGACAGTTAGGCTGCAGAGGGAAGTCTAGATGATGCTGGAAGTCTTCCAGACAAGAAATAAGGTGGATTTTTAACCTCTTGCCTACTGGGCACTCAAACCCCCCCTCCTGCCCAGACCAATTTTCAGCTTTCAGCGCTCTCACACTTTGAATGACAATTACTCAGTCATGTAATACTGTACCCAAATTATTTTTTTGTCCTTTTTTTCATACGAATAGAGCTTTCTTTTGGTGGTATTTGATCACTTCTGGGTTTTTTATTTTTTGAGCTATAAATGGAATAAAGACCGAAAATTTTGAAAAAAACAAACACTCATTTTTATTAGTTTCTGTGATAAAATTTTGCAAGTTATTAATTTTTCTTCATAAATTTTGGCCACAATTTATACTGCTACATATCTTTGGTAAAAATAACCCAAATTAGTGGATATAATTTGGTCTGTGTGAAAGTTAGAGAGTCCACAAGCTGTGGTGCCAATCATAAAACATTGATCACACCTGATGTACCGGCGGCCTATCTCATTTCTTGCGACCCGAACAAGCCAGGAAAGTACAAATACCCCCCCAAATGACCCCTTTTTTGAAAGTAGACATTCCAAGGTATTTAGTAAGATGCATGGTGAGGTTTTTGATGTTGTAATTTTTTTCCCACAATTCTTTGCAAAATGAGGATTTCTCTCACATGGCATGTGTATACCACAAATGGCGCCCCAAAATACAGTCTCCTACTCCTCCTGAGTATGCGATACCACATGTGTGGGATTTTTTCACAGCTTGGCCACATAGAGAGGCCCAACATGCAGGGAGCACCTTCACATGTTCTAGGAGTATAAATTACACATCTAACTTGTTGACTACCTATTACACTTTTGAAGGCCCTGGAGCACCAGGACAATGACACGTGACACGGATGACAGATGGCACCAATATGTGGCACTGATGACACGTGACACTGACTACACTAATACGTGGCACTAATATGTGGCACTGATGACACATGACACTAATACTTGGCACTGACGACATGTTACACTGATGTGGCACTGATGATATATGGCACTGACAGGTGGCACTGGGGACAGGTACTGTGGGCACTGTATTGTTAACTGTTTTCACTCACGCTGCAGTACAGGTCGCTCTCCCTCCTCACACGCTGTCTCTGTGTGAGGAGGGAGAGCCGGCAATATGATCTCATATGTTTACACTTGAGATCATCTCTCATTGGAAACGCCGATCGAGTGCTAAATGGCTGCTGTGATTGGCCATTTGGCACGATGTGCGATTGGCTGTGTCCAAGGGACACGGCCAACACAGAATTTCCCCGATGCGGTGGTGCGCGGGGACGCAGTAAACAGGACGACGTCCACGGACGCCCTCCCGGCAAATGAGCGCCACCCTGTAGCCGTCTTTCGGCTATAGCGGGGGCGCCTAGTGGTTAATGCACATTGTGAGAAGCATACAGTGAAATCAGTGTAAGCCATTTTAGTCCAGGAGGACAACCTGTACAACTGTGCAAGACTGAAGGGGAGGTCAGATTTAAACTTCAGGTGTTGAAAAAAAGAATCCTGGAAAAGTCTTACTTTATGAGATTTTTTTTTTTTGACCTGTAGTGTGCACACTGCATCTCAAAGAAGCAGCTTTTAACAGGCTTTTGAGCTCTCATTTTTTTCTGCCTGGAAACTCCCCTCTATGTTAGCCAATGTGTCCGTGCACACTATGGCTTTTGACTATTGTCCCTTTAAAGAATGAAAAACAGCACAGTGTTTGTGCTGTGTCATTTGGCCCCCTGTATCACCTGAAATACCTGGCTGATCCTGCCAGTTTCTGACCCCCCCCCCCCCCTCCTGTAAACGGACCACCGACACAGTGGTCAGTTTACGTGCCTCAGTCATCCGCTCTCTTCTCTGTCCTCTCCCCCTCCCTGCCTGTCAGCTCGTGACAGTGCCTGACCCCCCCCCCCCCCCCCCGCTTCTGTCATAACATTATCATTTTTTGGCAATCCCCTGTATTTAGATAATGCAATGTCTCCTGTGTCTGTACTTTATTAAAAAAATGCTCCTGTATACCTTATTTCCGAGCGCCAATCAGCGCTCACGTGACAGACCACCTCTCTCCTCCCCACTGACGTCAGTGGGGGATTCTCGGCCCCGCCCACTGTAGCTGTCAGATAGGGAGAGGAAATATAGCACAGACACTGGAGACATTGCATTATTTAACACAGGGGATTTCCAGAAAATGATAAAGTGAGTTTAAACCACTTTAAAACCTTTTTTTTTTTTTTTAAACAAACATGTCATACTTACCTGCTCTGTGTAGTGGTTTTGCACAGCGCATTCCTGATCCACCTCTTCTCGGGTCCCATGCTGGCACCCCTGGCCCCTCCCTCCTTCCACGTGCCCCCACAGCAAGCAGCTTTCTCCAGTGGCACCCAAACAGGTGCGCTCCCGAACTGCGGCTGTGTGTGTCCATTCACACACACAGAGCTGAGGCTCGGCAGTTCCTGATTGGCTCACTGGCTCTGATTGACAGCAGTGGGAGCCAATGACCAATCAGGAGAGCGAGTACCTGGAGAGACAAGGCTCTCGTGGACATCGCTGGATCTAGAGGGGGCTTGGGTAAGTATTAGGGGGGGCTGCTGCACACAGGTTTTTTTATTGTCATGCATAGAATGCACGAAGGTAAACAACCCTGTGCCTTTACAACCACTTTAAATACCCACCAAGGGCAATGCTCTCCGAGGCTGTGCAGCAAGCTAAGAACCACCACTGTGCTCTGTGTGACAGCAGAGGTTTCTCTGCAGCGTTCTGGCACGCCCCCTCCGGACAGGGACATTTTATTTTTTTCTTTTAAAGTTCAAAAGAGCAAGTGAACCCCAAGACCTGCAAAACATGGGGTCAGTAGGCAGAAGAGATGCCACATGCAAGTGTCATTAACCTATTAGCATAATTATTCAACTGATCTCCGTGACAGCCAGTCTTAGTGGTCATTACATAAAACTTTATTGACATTGGTAAATAAAAGGTCGTATCTTTATCCAATCTCCACCATTAAATGCTTGCTTCATTTTTGTTACCAAGAAACAAAACAAAAATAAGCCGCGGCACTTGCTATGTAATATTTATAGTTGTCACAAACAATAGAGTTCTTTATTCATATCCTTGGGTCACATGTCATATAACTAAAAATAAACCATACCAAAAGAAGAAAAAAAAAAAAAAAAAAAAAAAAAAACACACACATGAATGTTTGGAACTAAGAAAATCGGACCTGGGAAAAAAAAAAAAAAAAAAGAAAGAAGTGTATATAATATATTAATATATATATATATATATATATATATATATATATATATATATATATATATATATATATATATATATATATATATATATATAATCTCTATAAAATATATTTCTATATAGAGATATATTTGATATACCAGTATATATTGATATAGATAGAGAGAGATATATTTTGAGAATATATATCACACACACATCAAAATATATCTATCTCTATATACATAGAGAGATAGATAGATCTATCTATCTATATCAATATATACTGGTATATCAAATATATCCCTATATAGAAATATATTTTAGAGAGATATATTATATATCTTCACATCTCCAAGACCTACAAACTTATGTACATGGGGGACATGCCACTGAATTGAATGACATGAAGTGTATTAGTATAGTCACATGCATGGCCATTCATTGTGAATCTGCCCCATTTTCACATGTGTTGATATGCATTTCAGCCCGTTCATGTTGAATTTCAGCTACCACTTGGATATAGATTTTTATTATAGTTCCGCATTGATCTCCTAGGTAAGAATGATGTCTGCGCTTCCACCTCACCTCCTGAATTCTGCGCGTACACAGAAGTGCCACAGGACTTTGGGTCCCAACTGAGCCATGTGGTGCATTCCCACATGCGCCAGTTTCCCAATACATTTGCAAATGCGGGCATTACAAAGTCCCAAAACTTTGCTGTCTTTGCTCATGCCTGGGAAATCTGCTGCGGACGCGCAGATGTGCTAAAGGGCTCTGCCACAACCCAACAGCTGGGCAGAGCCTTTTGGCATATTGTGGAGCTGGAGGGGGCAGAGCAAACAGAAATGAAGGACTTTTTAATAAACTGCAACACGTGACAATGCGTGTGACGCAGCACATGGCATTGTGGTGTGAACATGCCAGTCTTGGTTACCAGACAAGAAGTGAGGGGAAATCTGAAATAACCAAGGCATAAACTTTACAGCAGGAACTTCAAACTCTAAGGAAAACAGTAAACACAACAATGCATACACCACACTTCATTCTAGAAAAAAACAGCACTCAGTCAGGGAGAGGGAGGACTAGGATGCAATTGGGTTAACTGCATGCAAAAGGTGCCGACAAGAAATGTGCTGATAAGAGGAGAGAGCAGAGTGAGCAGACAGTGGACCCCATCGGTCTCCTGCTGCTCTTTTTACAGCACAGTCAACAGGCTAGGGGTGGAGAGAGGACACCTCCGTATTCCTAATCTGTAAGTGATGTTATTTGCCTGGCTGTGTGGCAGAATGAAGAGAAATACAAATCCTTTAACATGCAGAACAACTCTTTTATATATCTCTACTGTGCATTAAGCAGTTTGTCTGGGGTTCAGATTTCAAGATGCACTAATAATTTAAAGAAGCAATTTTGGAAACCAAAGCAGAAAATCAGCTGTGGCTGGGCAAACAAATAATGCAAGTGACCCTTCATAAGAACACCACAGCTAATATTCAATCAAGGTATAAAAAAAAAAAAGAAAACTGACCTCTATGTCCTGCAGGCTGAATTCATTCTGATCTTTAAAGTTGGCGGCGCCAGCACTCAGCTCCATTAGCATTTTTGCGATCTCTGGTTTTATTGCTGCAGTGAGTCGACTTGCAGCCTCCATGACATGTTCCTGCACGTCTTTGAGTTGCATAGCTGCCTTTGAGTAGTGCGAGTTTTGGAAAACACTGCTGAAAAGGTCGGTGAGGAAAGTGCTGGCGCGGCAGAAGACATTGAGCGCGTCCAAATACTTCGAGATACCCTGCTGGATGTCCGCGATGGGGGTAGTGTGGGCACCAGGATGGGGGCAGCTGCCCGCGTTAGCCGAGGACACTAAAGGGGTGGTTGAGGCCAGGGGTGCGCTCAGAGTCCGGCTGAGCTCGGGCATTTGGTACTGCTGGTGTTGCTGCACCTTCTGCTTGGACCCGCCAAGCAAGAACCGCCTCTTGTAGTCCATCTTACTTTCTTGTGCGCTACAGCAATACATAGGTGACCTAGTAGCCAAAGGCGTCCCAAACCTAGGCAGGCGTCCTCCAGAATCAGCCTTTTTTCTTTTATTCTTTTTTTTTTTTTTTTTAAACGACGGGCTAGGTCAGATAGTACAGGAGGGCTGCATACATAGGTTTCGGAAAAGGCATCTCCAAAAGGCAAGCGTGGGTAATCTGTATCAGCAGAGGAGGGCAGCAATTATGCTGACTTGGGAGAATTTTAGGACTCCATGCAGCCCAGCTGCGGCTTATAACTTGTATTTTCCAAACCAGCTGAAGTCTCCGAAAAAACTGTGTGTCCCCTTTGTCCTAAAACTGCTCCCTTTTTTTTTTGCTTCTCGTCACCGGTCAGGAATCCCACTGCTGCAAAATCCTATATAGACATCCAGGGAGGGCGTGAAAAAAAAAAAAAAAGTATAATCCTTTAAATGCAAAGAAAAAGCACAAAATGCCAGCAAAAAAAAGTTGCAATCAAACAAAATAAAAAAAAAAAAAAAAAAAATAATGAACCACCATAAACACTGGTCAACAGTGTGTTTCAAGCAACCCACAGCCTCTCAATGGGAGAGAAAAAAAAAAAAAAGGGAAAAAATATATACCGTAATAACAGATGTGTAAATGCTACAGTCCAGCAGATCCAGTCTGCTCCGAGTTTAAGTGCTTCTAATACTATGTTCTCGATAGTGTGAAATCACAGATTGCTACTGGGAAAGCTTCCCTTCTCCTCCTCTTCCTCCTCCTCTGGGTACGTTGAGGTAGTTGGTAACAGCGGAAACAAGTGCAGCTCCCAGATTGAGTTTGCTCTGGATGGCGTTGTGGAGAAAGAATGCGCACAATGTATTCGTAAGGCCTCTAGGTCATTTCCTGTGAAAGGAAAGAAAAAAAAAAAAAAAAAAAAGGGAGAGAGGGTTTCAGTACAGTTGTTTTTATTATTGTCAAAGTTCTCAGCCCTGAAAGATTTCTGGGAGGAGCGTGGAACGTTGGGGATGTACAGAGTAAAAAAAAAAAAAAAAAAAGTGGTCATTGTCCTGGAGAGCTGTGTGGGCTGTTATTATATACCGACAAAAATCGCTACAGCGGACAAGCAACATTCTGCCATTATTTACACCAGACAAGAACATAACATTCACCGCAGAGATTACCTCCTTTGTAGTTCACCTTAAAGTGATTGTAAAGATAATAAATATTTAAAAACGTAAAAAAATTAAGCAATTTTAAATTATTTATTATCTTTACAAAGTAAAAATAAAGTAATTGTAAAGGCTTGCGTTTTTTCTGGCACTTTGTTTACAAGTTTAAATCAGTATTTTTTGCTAGAAACTTACTTATAACCCCCAAAACATTATACTTTTTTTTAGCAAATTTTTTATGTCACACTGTTTGCACAGCGGTTTTGCAAGCGCAAATTTTTTGGGAAAAAATACACTTTAATGAATAATAATAATAAAAATAAACACAGAAGTTACTCCAATTTTGTTTGTATATTATGAAAGATGACGTTATGCCGAGTAAATAGATACCCTACATGTCATGCTATAAAATTGCGCACGCTTGTGGAATGGGGACAAATTACGGTACTTAAAAATCTCCATAGGTGACGATTTAAAAGTTACTTTTTTTTTTTTTTTTTCCACACAAAATCCACGGTTTGCAACTGCTTTAAATATCATGGTGTGGTGCTTCAATTCTAGATTCACTTATGCTTAACACAACCCAAGGTGACCGTGGAAATTCTTAGATGCATAGAAGTTGTAAACCCAATATCCAGATTTTCCATCCTAATTCCGCGCACACACAATCGGAATTTCCGACGGGAAATGTTGGATGTGAGCTTGTTGTCGGAAAGTCCGACTGTGTGTATGCTCCAACGAACATTTGCTGTCGGAATTTCCGCACACAAATGTTTGCGAGCAGGTTCTCAAATTTTCTGACAACTTCACTTGTTGTCAGAGAGTCCGATCGTGTGTGCACAAGTCCGTCACAAAAAAGCTCACGCATGCTCGGAATCAAGCAGAAGGAGCCGCACTGGCTATTGAACTTCCTTCTTCTCGGCTCGTCTTGTACATCACCGCGTTCTTACATTCAGAATTTCCAACAACATTTGTGTGACCGTGTGTACGCAAGACAAGTTTTGAACCAACATCCTTCAGAAAAAAAAGCCACGGTCTTGTTGTCAGAAATTCTGATCGCGTGTACGCGGCATTACACTACCGCTATAGCATTGGATGACAGGAATATATAATATATATATATATATATATATATATATATATATATATACACACACACACACACACACACAAATACATGCACACAGTAAAAAAAAAATTTAGGTGAACTAACTCTTAAAGTAGAACTATAGTCAGGACTCTCCCCCCCTCCCCCCATTATGGATTTTATTTTTTTTGCCCATCTGTGTCCTATTGGGGAGATTTACCTAAGCTTCCTGTCCCATAGCCAAAACAGGAAGTGAAAGGCAATCCCTGCAAATTAAGGGAGTCACTTGGGGCCCCTCCAAGCCACCAGAACTGGTGTCTCCATTGAAAGATTTCCCCCAAAATTTGGGATTTTCTTTTGATTTCACTTTCAATGATAAATATAAAAAAATTGAGAGGGGTAATCTCCCCAATGGGGACACAAACCACAAAAAAAAACAAAGGTGTACTAATCCCTCATCACTTTATCCAATACTAACACTTCGGGCGGCCCGCATCGGACCCTCCAGTTTCTTCTATGGAGTGGCGGATGTCAGTGGACACATGTCTGCTGACACCTGCTGCCATCCCATACGGTCCGCCAAAAATAGACAGATGTGGGTCCCTTTCCCCATCTGTCCGGCAGATCAGATGGCATTGGATGCAAAGGACAGGTGATCGGTTTCCATCAGATTGCCCCATAGAAGAGTGGGACTGTGTCAGTGTCTGCTCTTCATTGCGGAGGGGATACGCACCTGTCATCCACCTGTTCAGCGGGGATCAGCGGAGAGATCCCTCACTGAGCAAGCGGATTCCGCTTAGCCTAAGGCCCCTTTCACACATGCGGACCATTCATTTCATCAGTTGATTCACGTTTTTTTTTTTACATCCACTACCAATGCAAACACGGACCGTTTCCAAAAAATTCCTGCAACAAACTCTTGCAAAACGACACTCGGCACATAGAAAAGGATGAATGCAATTCTACACCAGAGATGCCCTCATGCAGTACCAAAACCATATGATCTGCATTAAATTACAATAATAATAAAAAACTGCTTCTCCTACAAATCAATGATGGAGAAGGATCTGAGGGTTTTGGTAGATCATAAGCTTAATAATAACATGCAATGCCAAGCTGGGGTTTCCAAAGTGAGCAAAGTCCTTTCTTGTATAAGAGAGGTATGGACTCCGGAGAAAAATATCATTTTGCCCCCCTGTACAAGTCATTAGTAAGACCTCATCTGGGCACCAGCTCACAAAAAGGATATCGGGGAACTGGAGAAAGTGCAGAGAAGGGCAACCAAACCGATAAGAGGCAATGAAGAGCTCAGCTATGAAGAGAGATTAGAGGAACTGAATTTATTCTCTTGAGAAGAGGAGATTAAGGGGGGATATGATCACCATGTATATATAAGGGGTCCATATAGTGAACTTGGTTTGAGTTATTCACTTTACAGTCATCACTGAGGACAAGGGGGCACTCTTTACATCTAGAGGAAAAGAGATTTCATATCCAAACATGGAAAGGTTTCTCCACAGTAAGAGATGTGAAAATGTGGAATAGACTTCCTCCAGAGGTGGTTCTGGCCAGCTCAGTAGATTGCGTTAAGAAAGGCCTGGATTCTTTCCTAAATGTACAGAATATAACTGGGTACTGACATTTATAGGTAAAATTGATCCAGGGAAAATCCGATTGCCTCT
Source organism: Aquarana catesbeiana (assembly GCF_042186555.1). Classification (NCBI taxonomy): domain Eukaryota; kingdom Metazoa; phylum Chordata; class Amphibia; order Anura; family Ranidae; genus Aquarana; species Aquarana catesbeiana. The sequence goes on from NC_133334.1 coordinate 261,982,161, forward strand.
CGGAGGATCAGGAAGGAATTGTTCCCCTGATCCCCTGCTGTAGCAAATTGGATCATGCTTTTCTGGGGGGGGGGTTCGCCTTCCTCTGGATCAACTGTGGGTATAGGATTGGGTATATGGGATGGTATGATATGTTTTTTTTTATGCTTGAACTAGATGGGACTTGTGTCTTTTTTCAATCCAACTAAGTAAATCTCTACAAACAAAATGGATCACCGATGAAATAAAATAAAAATCCATCTTGCAACCGATCCTTTCCTCACAGTGGTGACTAGAAAATCGCACTGATTTATTAGATGGCATTAAACGGGATTATTGGCCAAGTTTGAAGATAATCCAACACAACCTAAAAGATTATGACAGCTGTTAACAGATATGTATGCCAGAGAGAAAAGGATTAAGAAATGTAACTTGCTCACTTTAAATTAAACAATTTAATTTAATATATTCAACACCTACAGAAAATATAAATATTCTTTGCATATGCAGATATTAACTTTTAAAAAGTAGCAGTGACATCATCACTGTACTGTTCATAGGCTCTGCAGAGAGCTGAGCTGTGGGAGGGGTCCAGCAGGCTCCACCCACTACAGGCTGCCTGCAGAAACCTAGAGGAGGGGGCGGAGACAAGACCAGTCACCCTGCAACATGCAGAGTGATCGGCAATCTGGTCTTTATTACAGAAACATCCCGCAGAGAGATGAAGTTTCACACTGAATTACTGCACAGATCTTGAATACATACACAAAGCACACCAAGATTCAAGCAGAATACACATGGTGATTGTGTTTAGGCAAGATTTGCTTACCCCAGAGTAAAGCTTTATTGCATCGCAAGGAAACGGCATTCACTTTTGAAGCATTTTCTCAAAGTTTATGTAAAACCCCAAAAAACAGATTTTTCTTAAAATGGAATTGCACTAAACAGGTTTATTTATTTATTTAGGAAGGGACCCCTATTGGTGTCTGTTGTAATAACTGCTTGTCCCTGCCTGTTAGCCTTAACATACACTAAGCTGCTCAATGTACAATTACGGCACCCCGGTGAACCATGATAAAGTGACGTCATCGCAACTTGGCCAAAAAAATGGCTGAAAAGTCCAAACCCGGAACGAAGATCAGGAGAGGACGGAAGCACCCATGATAGCCGAAAGTGCCGACACTGCAGTGCTCGAGGAGATTGCTTGGCAGGTAAGTCAAGCTATTTATGGTGTATACCTACATTATTATTACATCAGGGTACCCCCTTACATCAGGGTGCCCCCATCAGTCCGTCCTTACATCAGGGTCCCCCCCATCAGTGTCCCCCCCATCAGTCCGCCCTTATATCAGGGTCCCCCCCATCAGTCCACCCTTACATCAGTGCCCCCTTACATCAGGATCCCCCAACAGTGCCCCCTTACATCAGGATCCCCCAACAGTGCCCCCTTACATCAGGATCCCCCAACAGTGCCCCCTTACATCAGGATCCCCCAACAGTGCCCCCTTACATCAGGATCCCCCAACAGTGCCCCCTTACATCAGGATCCCCCAACAGTGCCCCCTTACATCAGGATCCCCCAACAGTGCCCCCTTACATCAGGATCCCCCAACGGTGCCCCCTTACATCAGGATCCCCCAACGGTGCCCCCTTACATCAGGATCCCCCAACGGTGCCCCCTTACATCAGGGTCCCCCAACGGTGCCCCCCTTACATCAGGGTCCCCCATCGGTGCCCCCCTTACATCAGGGTCCCCCATCGGTGCCCCCCTTACATCAGGGTCCCCCATCGGTGCCCCCCTTACATCAGGGTCCCCCATCGGTGCCCCCCATACATCAGGGTCCCCCATCGGTGCCCCCCTTACATCAGGGTCCCCCATCGGTGCCCCCCTTACATCAGGGTCCCCCATCGGTGCCCCCCTTACATCAGGGTCCCCCATCGGTGCCCCCCTTACATCAGGGTCCCCCATCGGTGCCCCCCTTACATCAGGGTCCCCCATCTGTGCCCCATTACATCAGGGTCCCCTATCAGAGTCTCACTTACATCAAGGTTCCCATCACAGCCTTCCTTACAGAGCCCCAAGTTACATCAGGGTTTCCCCCTTACACCAGGGTCATCAGGGGGTGGCTTGGAGGAGGAGTGGAGAAGAGAAGTGAAGTGAAGACCAACTGATCTGAATCCTCAGTCTGTGCACCGAGTTGGAGTATACACCACTAACTCCAGCTGCCAGCTGGATAAAATTTCGTAGCGACCTGAATGTGGTCTGGGTTAAAACCTTGTCAGAGGAGCGGTCCTTACTCTGCTTGCTGTCCATGCCCTCATCTCCCAGAAACAACATTAACCTCTCATGTATTGTACAGGCATCAACAGGACAGGAAGCAAAAAGGAAAACTCCCCAAATAAGGTTAAAGCCAAAAAAACACACAAACTGGAAAAAAAATTTAAAAAAAATAAACATATGGCAGGGGTCAGGCTTTTTTTTTCTTTAATGCCAATTTGCAACCAACTATACATTTGTAGAATTACTCTCCCCTCCCGCCACAAAAAAGCGTTACTGCTATACGTTATACTTAGACCTCCAACAGGTTCGCACTTTAGCAATCTCCAACATCGCAGGTGCCGATCACATGCGATGTCTGTGCGATGCGAGTTCAGCCATACATGGCTGAACTCACTTTGGATTCGCAGAATAAAGGTGCAGGGACTTTTTTTTTCCGCCGCACTGGATTTGGATCGCATTGGATGTTCTCACCCATGCGATCCGATTCCTGTCCGAATCTGAACCTAGGCTAAATGGCTCTTATGTAGAAAACCGCAGTAAAAGGGTGCTTTGCTTGGAGGAGATGCCCTTTTGGACAGTGAACCCAAAGACTTCTGCCATTAGAAGCCATGAAAAAGGTGTAAGCATGGACTAGAGTTATCTTCAATGGAGCTCTATGGTCACAGCATACGCTTCTATTTTTCTAACATCAGCATTGTAAAAACAAATATTAGTCATTACTGACAACAATCCAATAAAAGTTTACTTCAAAAATCTAATTTCATGTTGAGAGTTCTGCTTGTCTGCTGGCCCTATTTCCACTTCCTGGATTCCCATCATGCTTTGCAGCTACTCCTGCATTTCTAAGGACTACATATCCCATGGTACCTTGCTGCTTGCAATCAGTGACTCCTGTACTGACTCTGCCTCCTGAAACTCCTCAGCACCTCAGTAATTCAGAAAGCAGGCGTTTCCTCAGATTTGGCGACCCGTCAGAATTTGTAACGAAAGTGACGTTTCTGTCGTCTTCATCTTGCTACACCCCGCACTGGTCCACAGTAAGGATACAGTGAGAAGGCGGCAAGCAGACATCTTGCTACACCTACCGGAGTCTTGCATTTCACACCTATTTTTAACAGTAAACTGAGCTTATATAGTGAAATTCAGTATTTAAAAATCCGTCTGTTTAGATGATGAATTTTAAAAGCAGCGGCAAACCTGCTGATTTCACAGGTTTGCTAATCTGACACCGCTTTGAAAAATCACCAAAAACAGTCTGAGGGATTTGAAAATACTGAATTTCACTAACTAAGCAGAGTTTACTGTTAAAAATAAATCTGAAATGCAAGAATCCGGTAGGTGTAACAAGGTGTCCGCTTGCCGCCTTCTCACTGCATCCTGTGGACGAGTGCGGGGTGTAGCAAGATGGCGGCGACGGAACGTCAATTCCGTTACAAATTCTGATGGGTCCCCTAACCTGACGAAACACAGGCTCTGTGTAATGTGTGACACAGTCACTATACCCAGTGGGTTGGTACTGCTATGTGTCACAGAATTCAAGGGAGGTAAAGGGGGGGAGGGGGTCTTCTCAGAGTAAGGCTGGCCCATACATGGTCGAATTTTGAAATAATATTCTTTTGAAAATCAGAAAATGTGTGCGTTTTGTGATCCGATGATTCCACCATTGATTTAGAAATTCGGCCAACCAAGCCTTCAATTTCACCTCGTGTTCGCTACAGAAAATTTGTGGCTGGGAATCTTTTCTTTCCGGGAATTTTCTTTTCTTGCACATGCGCATTTCTTTTTCGCTTACATTTCTCGCACGATTCTCCCATCACTTATTAGAAAATCGTTAGTTTTTTCAAAAATATTTCCAACATGTTCGATTACTCAAATGCGATGACCGCGTGAAAATCGGCTGTTGCTGCAGCCTCACTAATGGTGCGAAATACAAACGAAAATTCTTAGATAAGATTTTCGAAAGATAATTCTTTCGAAATTCGACCCGTGTATGGGCCTGCCTTCGTTTATAAACTAAAAGATGGATCAGATTATTAGGAGTAAAACTAGAAGTAACTGGAATACAATGTGGAAATCAATATAGGATTTGACATTCTGATCATAGATACGCTTTGACATAAACCGCCCTTCACCCCCCATTGTGAAGAAGAGGAAACCGTCTCACAAAGTAAACGCAGAATATTCCATCCGTGTTGTTTACAGAAGCAGCGTTATATTTGTTCAGGTAAACAAACATTAGACACACTGGAGACAGGAGGGATCCCAACACGTCACTTGTGAAATAGAATTTAAAGGGCAATTAAAGTGGATTTTTAAAGGAGTGAATAGTCTGTGTAAAGTCTGCCTGAAGTCACCTTTATGCTACTTTTACATCCTTTGCATATTTTGATGACGGAGTTTCATGTACAGCAGCCTCTGCCTCACAGCGAAGTTTATATGAACCCTTGGGGATGCTAAGAGGCAACCAACCACCGACCCATCCATCCCCATCAATGAGCTGCACTGGAGAAATTAAAACCGACCTACAGCCTTCCCTTCGGTCTTGCAGAGTTGTACAACTCTCCTCTCCTGGACTGAAATGGTTTAGGCTCCGTTCACATATATGTGAATTGGATGTGTTTTTGAACCACATCCGATTCACATGCCGTGAACCAGCAGCCTTTTTTATGGCGCTGGTTCACATATAGGAGGTGCAGCAGCAGTATGAATTTGCTGTGAATCTAAAGAGTCTAAAACCAAGAAATCTTGCACATAGGGCTGGGGAAAAAAAAAAAAAAAAAAAAATCGTTAAAAAATTTAAGCAAATGGATTTTTTTAGATTTTTTTTTTCGTCACCAGGACCTCGCCTAAACTCCTGCCCGCAGCTCCCCAGGACCGGCCCTGTGTCCAAAAAAAAAAAAAAACCTCGATTCAAATCGTGAATCAAAGTTTTTTTTTTGTTTTTTTTTTTTTAAATAAATATCGCAGATTTTTTTTTTTGAGAAAATCACCCAGCTCTACTTGTGCGCTACCCAAAATCTGTAAATATGTAACACCTCCTATCAGGACAGCTGCTAGCACTGATCACTATCTGGATGTTAGCACGAGCGCCTTGATGCAATGACACTAAAAAAAAATATATATACAAAAATGTGTTGACGTGCAAAGTCTTTTTACCATAGAGTGTGGGATCACAGCATCACAAACCTTATAATCCACATATGTGTTGAAATGTATAAAGTGCCTCCGTGTTGGTAAAATAAATATATTAAAAAAGTGTTTTCGTGCAAACTCCAAAAAATTCATAAAAAATAAAAAACTTCATGTATCAAATATAGTGCTCCAAATACATGCAAAAAAATATATAATATATTTAAAGTGATTCAGTGATCAAAAGTGCTAAGTCCACACACACTAAATGTCCAAATTTCATATAAATAGTAACATCATTAACCACTTCAGCCTCGGAAGATTTTATCCCCTTCCTGACCAGAGCACTTTTTACAATTTGGCACTGCGTCGCTTTAACTGACAATTGCGCAGAGATGCGACGTTGCACCCAAACAAAATTTGCGTCCTTTATTTCCCACAAATAGAGCTTTCTTTTGGTGGTATTTGATCACCTCTGTGGTTTTTATTTTTTGCGCTATAAACAAAAAAAAGCAACAATTTTGAAAAAAAAAAAAAAAAAAAATTTTTTTTACTTTTTGCTATAATAAATATCCCCAAAAATGTCTTTAAAAAACAAAATTTCTTCATCAGTTTAGGCCAATATATATTCTTCTACATATTCTTGGTAAAAAAGTAAAAATAAAAAAAATTACAATAAGCGTATATTGATTGGTTTTCGCAAAAGTTATAGTATGTACTGTGTAAATGTCACTGGTAGGGAAGGGGTTAAAACTAGGGGGGGGGGGGAATCAAGGGGTTAAATGTGTGTTCCCTCAGTGTGTTCTAACTGTATGGGGATAGGACTGAGTAAGAGAGGAGACATATCGCTGTTACTATTTACTAGGAACAAACGACATGTCTCCTCTCCCCTGACAGCACAGGGATTTGTGCGTTTACACACACACACACACAAACACACACACAAACACACACAAACACAAACACACACAAACACAAACACAAATCCCCGTGCTGGTGCATGCGATTGCGCCCATCGGCCACGTGCATCGGGTCCCCCGCCGTGCAGCGAGCGCACCCTCTGGTGGCACTTAAAGGGCCAAAATACCCATACAGGATTTTGCGCACCTGTGCCACTTTGCCAATTGAAGTCCATTCCAAAAATATTCACAGCTTGTACTGGTGATAAAACTCGTGTTCACTCAAGTGCCCGCCCCCCCCCCCCCTTTATGCGTGTACGCTCACCTTAGAGCGTGTGACCTCACAATTAAGTTCAGTCAGAACACGCTTGTGAACCACCCCTGGGTTCAGTGTCAGTGATGGAGTCCTGGGCTGCTCAGTTCTGCTGCTTCCACACTCGTGCAAAACATAAAAAGGGACTTGATAGTGCAATACCTTTTTATAAAATAATTTTATTAATAAACCATAACCACTCAGGGTACTCACATTTGCTGGGTGCTTCAGTGCACCACTCTATAGAAAGCCAAACAAAACGCCAAAAAGCCGAAATAGTGTGTGAGACAAGTCAGCCAGTCTCCTGCTTCATCCTGTCCCCTCCCCAACATGTATCGCTACTGGTCAAAAATCGCATGACCAGTTGCAGCACACCCCATTGTCAGTAATGAAACTGTTCAAAATCGGTGCAACGCCGACTTTGCAGTGCCGCACCAATTTGAAAAAGTAGTTTCTGCACTACTTTTGCCGATTTCAGGTGCGACTTGCATTGACACCTATGCACGGAATCACACAGATGTCAGCCAAGTCACACCCGAAGTTGCAAACGACACGTGGCTTTGAAATCGTGCGATTTCAAGTGAAGTCGCACAATTTCAAAGCTGCATGCAGTGTGAACCTAGACTAAAACTGCAGGCAGAGCATCAAATATACAAAAAAAAAAATAAAATAAAAGTATCTGGCTGGAAATACACTTTATGACCCCTTTCACACTGCAGGCATTTTTCCAGGCGCTACATCGTTAAAAATAGCGCCTGCATAGCGCCTGAAAAAAGCGGCTCCATTCAAATCGAGTTTGAAAGCCGAGGGCTTTCACACTGGGGTGCTGCGTTGGCAGGGCGTCACAAAAAGTCCTGCCAGCAGCTTTTTTGGAGCAGTAAAGGAGCGGTGAACTCACCGCTGTTACCATTGAAATCAATGGGGCAGCGCTGCGATACCTCCGGCAAAACAGATTTAACCTCTTTTCGGCCGCTAGCGGGGGGTTAAAACTGCCCCGCTAGCGGGTGAATAGCACCGCTAAAATTGCGCTAAAATTAGCACCACTTTACCGCTGGCTACCTAGGTGGCTCAGTGTGAAAGGGGTCTAACAGAGGACTAGAACATTAGGTAAGTGAGGCTCAATTATGCTGTAATAAAAAGTAACTCTGGAAGCCGCAGTTTTTGAATAGCGCGGTGGCACCCTCTGCCTATACAGAGGAACAGGACCCTTTGGATTATAAATCTCTTGGTCGGTAAAAATGCTCACATGTAGGTTGTATCTGTGCAGCTACAGTAGCAATTTGCTTTAAATAATCCCGCATTTGCTCATGGCAAAGTGTGGCTGCGTTGCGTCCAAAAAAGCTTTTTATAGTAAACAATATGGATCCCACATAATGACATTACACAACTGGATAAGTCACTATTATGAAGATGGGTAAGTCTGCTGAGCACATTAAACCCCGGAACAATGTAAAAAGGACTGTGGCTAATCGTATTAAAGAGATTCCTGGCACGGGACACGCATATTTTGGGAATGACAACATAGGCAAACATCCGAGGTAGTCCTATGAAGAGCCAGTATCTGAGCCGCTTCAAAATACATGGCTGCGCCGGCTTGCCTTTAAAAGGCAATTGACCTAAAACTCAAAAAAGTATCTTTATTCCCAGAGAGCAGGTTCAGACTACACAAGACAATCCATGGACCAGCTTCAGGGGCTGTACACATTCCTCCCACTGTGTTCTGGTTCAATATAGCGTACAAATCCAGCAGGAAGAGCGTGACATTACCTAAAACATGGCTTAAAGTGTTACTAAACTCAGCACCCTGCATTCACTATATCTGGTCTCCCACAGTACACAGAAATGCAATTATTTTAGTAAATATAACCTGCCAAATACATTTTCTTATCAGCAGTATATAGCAGTCTTGTGACTTCTAATAGTGCCTGGTTAAATCTTGTAGGAGGGGTTTTCATTCTCTGATTGTGCTATGAGGCTGCAGGATCCCTGACCCTCTGTCTGGACAGTGCTGATTGGCCCTGTGCTGATCACATGCACCCTCCCAAGGAAAAAAAAAAACTCTCTAGCAATACACACCAAACTGAGCATGTGCAGAGTACTTCCAAAGTCTTATCAGGAGATGGATTGGGGACAGTGGAAGAAGACAAGATCAAAACAGTCTTTTTTCACAATGTGGAGGATTAACCTCCTAGGTTCCACAGTGAGTAGAAAAAGCATGCTTTACTGCATATACAGACTGATATTCCTGTTGTGGGTTTAGTAACACTTTAAAGTGGACCGGTCAGTAACTTTATGTCTGTATGAAGACATTCCTGACATGTAAGAACATGCACCATTTTTCAATAAACTTCAATTCTGTGACTTGGCCCAGGCTGGGAGGTCACCAGTCTGCTTCAGGCAGGAAGAAGCATCTCCGCCGTCTCTCTCCCCCCCCCAGTGATCATTCAAAGTGCACAACAACTGTGTAGCAAGTCAAAAGATGAGAGGCTGCAGCAGGGGCTGATCTGTGTTGGACATTTGTGAGCGCAGTCTAAAACAGCACAGGCAGCAGGATTTAGCCTAGGTTCACAATAGTGCTGCTGCATAATCATGTGTTTTTCAATTTGTTTTCGTAGCTAGTGTTTAGCCGAGTTTGTATTTTATATTTTTTATTTTATTTTTATTTTTTTTTGGAGACTGGTTGTTAAACACAAAACCTTGCCAAAATTGTACCATTTTTCATCTGCTTTTCATGCGCTCCCATTGAAATCTACGGGACCAAAAACGCACTGTGCAGTACCAAAAGAAGCACATGCACTTTCAAAAATCACATTTAGACCCCTTTCATACTGAGGCAGTTTTCAGGCGTTTTAGCGCTAAAAATAGAACCTGTAAAGCGCCTGAATACTGCCTCTCCTTGCTATAGGAGCACTCTATACTATACTTTGTGGCTTGCTATAGGTACACTCTGAAAGCAGGAGCCAGGAGCACCATTGGGGGACTCCAGAAGAGGAGAATCAGTGCGGCTGTGTGCAAAACCATTACACAGAAGAGGCAAGTGTTGCTTTACTGCTTAGCAGCCCCCCCACATATATTAACAGCGGCAGGGCGGCCGCTCTGTGCCAGATTACGTACCTAGCACGTGATCTGACACTTCCGGGTGTGGGGCGCGCGCGGCCTGGTGATCTGCTCCTGCTGTAATTGGACACAGCGGGAACCAATCAGCGTGTCCAGTGGACGCGATGTCTGCCGGGGCCCGCCAATTGTTTAAGAGAAAGGTAGAACGGCAGTCTGTAAACAAGGCAGACCGCCGTTGTCTAAGAGGGGAATGTGCTGAGCAGGGACACAGAACGGTACATTGCCCCATTCAAAGCACCTCCCCCACAGATAGCAAGCACACCCAGGGAACAGAACTAACCCTTTGATCGCCCCTCTTAACCCCTTCCCTGCCAGTGTCATTAGTACAGCGACAGTGCATATTTTTTAGCACTGTCACTGTATTGGTGTCACTGTTCCCCAAAAAAAGTGTCAGTTAGGTATTTGTTTTGTCCGCTGCAATATGGCAGGCCCACAATAAGTCATTGATCACCACCATTATTAGTAAATAAATAAAATAATAATAATTGTATACCATAGTTTGTAGCCGCTATAATGTTTCACCAAATATATGTAGCAGAATACATATTGGCCTAAATTGATGAAGAAATTAGATTTTTTACATTTGGAATGTTTTATAGCAGAATGTAAAAAAATAGTTTTTTTTTTTTTCAAAATGGTCGGGCTTTTTTGTATATAGCGCAAAACATAAAAAAACCACAGAGGTTATTAAATAAATACCACCAAAAGAAGATCTGTGGGGAAAAAAAAGGCATCAATTTATTTGGGTACAGCGTCGCAAGGACCACGCAACTGTCAGTTTAAAGGGGTTGTGTAAAGTTTTTTTTTTTTTTTTTTTTTTAAACATGTCATACTTACCTCCTCTGTGCAAGGGTTTTGCACAGAGTGGCCCCGATCCTCCTCTTCTGGGGTCCTTCAGCTGCGCTCCTGGCTCCTCCTTCTCGAGTGCCCCCACGGAGAGCCGCATTCCAAGGAGGTGCTCATGCAGGCGTGCTCGAGTCCTGCTGCTGCGTCCATTGTCAGACAGCAGGACTCGGCCCCTCCCCCCGGCTCCCACGTCACTGGATTTGATTGACAGCAGCGGGAGACAATGGCTCCCGCTGCTATCAATCTATCCAATGGGGACCCAAGACAGCGGCTGGAGCTGCTGTGCTCGTCCCCGTCGCTGGAACGATCGGGTTCAGGTAAGTAAAAGGGGGGCTCTGGGGGGGCTGCTGCACTACAGAAGGTTTTTCACCTTAATGCATAGAATGCATTAAGGTGAAAATCTTCGAGGGTTTACAACCCCTTTAAGTAACGCAGTGCTGTATCGCAAAAAATGACTTGGTCATGAAAGGGGGGTAAACCTTCCAGAGCTGAAGTGGTTAAAAAAAAAAATTTCCCCAAGCCCTATTGGGGATATTACACTACTTTACAGTAATGGCAGTGCATAGCTGTGCTCAGGCTACATGCCCATAGGCACATTTGCCTGTGCAATGTAAATGGGCTGCGTATTGCTGCCCATAGACACGAATGGGCGGAGGCAGCTGTATGCGGCACCAGGACATTCCTGGCACCAAAAAAATACACAGCCCGTTTATGCTGCACAGGCAAATGCGCCTATATGCATGTAACCTACACGTCTGCATGCATCTCCTCCTTCCTCGCTCCATAGCATAAGCAAACACATGGACGAACCAGCGCTTACATTCATACCTGAAGCTGGACCTAAAAACATCTTCAATATGGTCAGGACCCTCCTCTGATGTCTTCCGTCAGCCCAAGTTCCCCCAACAAAGGTCTTTGCTTGTGTTTACAGACTCTCCTCAAAGAGTAGAAGCCAAACTTCATATTGTTTGACAGACCGATCCGCTTTATAACTCGGAAAATAAACACAAGCCGCACAATCTTGCTGGCATTTCCTTTGTTGGAGGCGGCTCGGGTTAAATATAGCTCCTGAAGATTAAAATTAGATCCTTACTTGCCTCTAGCTTGTCTTATTGTAACCTTTATATAATAAAAGAGACAGCAGGGACAATGACACAGATAACTGGAGAAAGATGGCTACACAAAGGTTGCCCTATACATTCAGGGAAGCTTGCAGGGGCAGCTGCATCCTAAAGGAGATTCAATGCCCACAGCGGAGACCTTAAATACGAATGAACGGTTGCATTGTACCAACTATTAGTAATACCAGTAACAGGTTCAAAGGTTTAGGTGGGGGAAAAAAATGTAAGCGTTTATACAAATCACTTTCTCCAAAATAACACAATATGCCCATGACCTGAAGATAGCCAAATGCCCTACAAAGTGCGTCATCTAATGTGACCACCTTAAAGCGGAGCTCAAACCAAAAAAGGGGAAGCTCCACTTGTTTCCACTTCCGGCTCAGATCGCCGTGGCGATCTAAGAGGCCCCTCCTCTTTCTGACCCCCCCCCCCACAGCAGCCTTCTGGGACACACACAGGTCCCAGAGGACTGCAGGACCATTCACAATGCACAGTAGGAGACTGATAACATCGCTGGGTCCCTGGACAGGTAAATGTCCTTATAATAAAAGTCAGCAGCTACAGCATTTGTAGCTGCTGACTTAATTTTCTGAGGGGAGACTGGAGCTCTTCTTTAAGCTGTTACCATCGGCCATTGACATATAGGATTCAGCACGGTGGTGCGACACACACATACATAACTGTACAGCTGGCTTTGTTCTGTGCTGGGAGTGCCTCGCCACTGTAACTGCTTTGGTACCAACTACTCCCAATCACAACTGGGAGCTGGTAGGATAGGAGCCTGATCATGTGATCATTGTGATAGCTAATCACAGTAATTATATGATAAAGAGTCCGTCCACTGGATGCTGGCATTAAGAACCCCTTCAAAGGGCTGGCGGGATCTGGAGATAAGGGGGTTAAGGAAAACCTTGGCTTTGCACATGAGAGTCAAAAGCAGCCGTTAGCAGTTTTGCTTTAAAGCAGAACTATAGGCATAACTTTTTTTTTTCTCCCCATTTTGGACAGAGTAAGGGAGGGTTATAACCCCTGTCAGATTTTTGTTACCATCTGCATCCCATTACGGTGATTTCCCTTGACTTCCTGTCCTACAACCAAACAGGAAGTGAGAGGAAACCTCTGCAAATTAAGGGAATTCCTTGAGGCCCCCCCATGACACCATAACTAGTGCCCCCATTGGAAGATTTCCCCTCATACTTTTCTGGGGACAATCCAAAATTTGGGATTTTCTTTTACTTTCACTTTTAATGATAATGGTAAAAACGGACAAATAGAGAGGATGAATCTCCCTAATGGGGGCACAGACAGCAAAAAAACAAAACAAAAAACCTGACAATCCCTCTCCACTCTATCCAAACTTTAAATTTCCAAAGCCCCCCAATACATATTCACCTTTCCTTTCCTGCCACTCTGTTCCAATGCTGGGAGCAAATTCTCATTACTTCCTGGTATGGAAGAGCATGCGAGAGCGCTGGGCCGATCACCAACCCCGACACATGGGGAGAGTCCATAGCCCTGTGGAAGCTTTAAGATTGGCAACTTAAAACTTACACAAGGAGTCTGCCTAGCCAAACTGCAGCTGCAGGGAGTGAATAAGAGGCAAATACATACAGCTTGGAGAGGGGGAGATTATATATATATATATACACATACACACACATACATATATATACACACACACACACACACACACACACACACACACACATATACCTGTTCATTTGTCCTACATGGGCAAAGCACAGGTTAACGTCCAGCCCTTTTACAGCCATCGACGCAGGTAATACATCGGTGGCAACGAGGGGGTTTTACACACTTCTGGCTGCTACAGTAGCTGGGAGTGTGTAAATCTCACAAGTCGACTGCCAGCTTTCAGGTGTAAGCAATCCGGACCACTATAGGAGCCGGATTCCTTCCATAAATCCCTGATTCGTTCACCACTTGCCCCCACCAAGTATCCCAGGCCAGGGGAGACTAGGGTTGCCCCATGTCCGGGATTCAACTGGACAGTCCGGGGTTTGAAACATGTGTCCGGTTTTCCGTCCGCCTGAAACCCAGACACAATATTCAGACAGAAATGTGGCTCGGAACAGGGCCAGACGAGAGGGGGCACTATGCAGGCCGCATTAGTGACCAAAGGTCCAAAAGGTGTCCGAGGTCTGTTACAATCCTATAGTGTATGCTAGAAAAAAAAAGAAAAATAAATAAATAAAAAATAAAATGCTGTGTGCCACTAAAGTGTTCGGATTTGAAAAAAGTGGCAACCCTAGGGGAGACCTAATAGTCTTCTGATGTCTCGCAGTAAAATAAAAAAACAAAAAAACAACATGCCATCACATGGGGGGGGGGTTACTGGTCCCCTATGTGATAGAGTTTGCTACTACTTTAAATTTGTTGCTGTTTTACCACTTATACCTACAGGTAAGCCTATAATAAGGCTTACCTGTAGGTGCTGTGAATATCTCCTAAGCTTGCACCGTTTAGGAGATAATTAGAGTGCATTTAGCCGGTGACATCACCCTCACATACATATGTAAATGCACACGTAGGGGACACCTATGTACGAAACCTTCAATTGTGCTACCTGTTACAAAGTGCCGCACATGCCGAAGTGAGAGCAAGGATTTCTTGGACCATTATTCACAGGTAACACAATTTAGACAATTCTGGGTACTGTAGTTCATGGGTGCCCAAAATTAGCTTGACATACTGGGTATCTATTTACTCCAAGTGATTTAATTTTTCTTAATAAATCAGGTAATATATTGCATTTGTGCGCACTAAAATTGATGTGCATGTATTTTTTTTTTTTAAATATGCCTTTTATACATAAAAACTACCAAAACTTCCATTTGCCAATAATCGCACCAACTGTTGTCACCCTCTCACCAAGCTGCTTGGCGATGGTCTTGTAGTCCAGTGGTCATTAACCCTGCCCACTAACAGGCCAGGTTTGCAAGATAACTGAAATACATCACAGATTATATCATTTGCTGCTCAGTGATTGCTGTATTCTAGTCTGCATCTCTCCAAGGTAGTAGATAAAACCTGGCCTGTTAGTGGGCCCTGAGGACAGGGTTGATGACCACTGTTGTAGCCCATTCCAGCCTTGTGTAGGTCTACAATCTCGTCCCTGACATCCTTGGACAGCCCTTTGGTCTTGGCCATGGTGGAGAGATTGGAATCTGATTGACTGATTGCTCCTGTGCACAGGTGTCTTTAATACAGGTAACAAGCTTAGGAGTTTGCATTCTTTTTTTTTAGGGCTCTTTCACACGGGGCGGATCAGTGATGATCCGCCCCGTGAACACCCGCTTGCTCAGCGGGGATCGCTCCGCCGATCCCCGCTGAGCAGGAAAATGACAGGTCCGTCGCTGCACACTGACCTGTCAGAGCGCCACTCTCCCCTATGGGGGATTGGATGATGACGGACCGTAGAGTCCGTCGTCACCCGATCCGATAACAGATGGAAAAGTAGGGTTTTCCTCCGTTACACTTTTCGGATCGGAGCGGGTCGGATGTCAGCGGACATGTCACCAATGACATCCGACGTATGTGCGTTTTTCATCTGAAAACGGAAGGATGAAAAACGGACATACGGATCCCCCGTGTGAAAGAGCCCTTAAAGCGGGGTTCCACCCAAATTTTGAACAATATCTGTATGTATTCTCTTCCTTGCCTAGATGCTGACATGCCGTTTAAAAAAATTTAAATCGCCGTAATTACCTTTTATTTTTCTATTCTTCTTTGCACTTCCTGGTTCTCCTCCCGTGGGAGTAGGCGTGCTTCTAGCCTCTCCCAGACTCCTGGGAGCTAGTCTCAGGCTTCCCAGGATGCCACTGAGCATGTGCGGGAACGAGCGGTGAATGCTGGGAGCACAGCATTCACCACATCCAGGAAATAAATGCTTGTGGGCTTCAAATGCCCACAATGAAGATGGAAACTGCCTGCAGTGAATAATAGAAGTTATTCTTTCCGACGAAATCTGACACAGGCGGACATATTACACACAATATGTGAGTATGTAATGCTGAGAAGAAAAGTTTGTGAATGAACTCGAAAAAAAAAAAAAAAAAATGATAGATAGGTGGACCCCCGCTTTAAGGAGAGAGTGCTTCTAATCTCAGCTTGTTACTTGTATAGAAGACACCTGGGAGCCAGAAATCTTGCTGATTGATAGGGGATCAAATACTTTTTTCACTCGTTAAAATGCAAATCAATTTAGAAAACTTTTTAGAAATGAGTTTTTGTGGATATTTGTTGTTATTCCATCTCTCGCTGTTAAAGAAATAATCAGTCTATAATTTTAATGTTAGGTTACTTTTGTCAGTGGGCAAACATACAAAATCACCAGGGGAACAAATACTTTTTTTCCCCTCACTGTACATGACTGTGCCAACTCTGAGCCAGTATCTAAGTCCAGGAAGTAGATGGTGGCCCTGGATGATGCCTGAACAAAGATGGCACCTTCTCTTTCTAGAGAGAAAAGCAGATGAAGGCATTGTCAGGGGGCCTACTGTGATCTCTGAGCAGTAATAAATACCTGGAATGATTACACTGACCCATTATTCAGCATATTGCACTTAACATGACTAAACATGCAATTAACATGAACTAAAACATTTCCAATGCTAGATGAAAGGTTACATTTTTTTTTTTTTTATAATAAGAAGCCTGGATAATGTGTTTTTATAAAAGCTGGGATTTAGCTTTCAGTGGTCATATCAATACCTTACTGCGAGCTCTTGATACTAAAAGCATAACCATTACAGTATGCTTTTATTAAAACAAGAATTCCAATACATCCCACATTTAAAAAAGGTAAGGACATTTGCGTATATTGCTCAAACTTACCCCGATTCAATGCCTACAATGCCAGGGATCATAATATAATGAGTCTGCCATAGAAAAGATCATGTAAAATGCATGAACCCCCCCCCCCCCACAAAACATAAGCTTTATGTGCATTTCAAAGCAAGTACCCAAAACTACATGGAAATACACTGTAAAAGAATGCAAACTGAAAATTGTGTAGCGGCTCTTACACCCAGTGACCCAAGAGGCAAACATGGGGGGGAGCGTCCATTACCATGACAGACAACACACCAGAGCTGCGGGACTTAGCCAGACACAATTAAGACAACAAGGCAGCCGGTCTCAGCTGTCTGAAACAGGTGACAACATGGCAGCGCTAAGATTATCTGACCTCGGCTTCACACACACAGGCTCAGGAGGTACAAGGAGCAGCTGTCGGGGTTATGTGGACAGGAGGAACGCCTGACCACAAACAGCAATCCTGACCCTTCGTTTATCGGGATTTCCACACCACAGTTGGTTACAACTTCTTATATAAACATGACAGCAAATGTATCAAACAGCACAAGAAAAAATGTCAAGCAGCTCAACACTTATAATATTTGATCTATGCAAGACTGGGGTTTGAACCCATCAAAGTTCTGCATCAAACAAGCTGCATCCTCTTTTACGTCCCATTACCTTTAACCACATGACCCCCGATACGGCACTTCGTTACTTTAAAAAAGTGGATGTAAAAACGATTCATGAAATTTGAGCTGGGCACATATATTGGTAGTGTTTTCTTAGCTCTCTCCAAAGCACTAAGTCCCGTAGATTTCTCCTGCTCCATAGCTCTGTTATCAGCCCGATAACTTCTGACAAGTTCACCGACTCTGAAGAAGACAAAGAAGAAGAAGTCGACAAAGAAGAAGAAGACGAAGAAGAAGAAGAAGACGACAAAGACGAAGAAGAAGAAGAAGACGACAAAGACGAAGAAGAAGAAGAAGACGACAAAGACGAAGAAGAAGAAGAAGAAGACGACAAAGACGAAGAAGAAGAAGAAGACGACAAAGACGAAGAAGAAGAAGAAGAAGAAGACAAAGACGAAGAAGAAGAAGAAGAAGAAGACAAAGACGAAGAAGAAGAAGAAGAAGACAAAGACGAAGAAGAAGAAGAAGAAGACAAAGACGAAGAAGAAGAAGAAGAAGAAGAAGAAGACAAAGACGAAGAAGAAGAAGAAGACGACAAAGACGAAGAAGAAGAAGAAGACGACAAAGACGAAGAAGAAGAAGAAGAAGAAGACGAAGAAGAAGAAGAAGAAGAAGAAGACAAAGAAGAAGAAGAAGAAGACAAAGACGAAGACGAAGAAGAAGAAGAAGAAGACAAAGACGAAGAAGAAGAAGAAGAAGAAGAAGAAGAAGAAGACAAAGACGAAGAAGAAGAAGAAGAAGACAAAGACGAAGAAGAAGACAAAAGACGAAGAAGAAGACAAAAGACGAAGAAGAAGACAAAAGACGAAGAAGAAGACAAAAGACGAAGAAGAAGACAAAAGACGAAGAAGAAGACAAAAGACGAAGAAGAAGACAAAAGACGAAGAAGAAGACAAAAGACGAAGAAGAAGACAAAGACGAAGAAGAAGACAAAGACGAAGAAGAAGACAAAGACGATGAAGAACTGAGCAGTCTTCAGGCATATCCAACTTTTAAGTACACAACGTGGTGGACCAGAGCATGTATGTAAAACGAAAATGTACTTAAAGTGGAGTTCCACCCAAAAATGGAACTTCCACTTTTTGGAATCCTCCCCCCTCTGGTGTCACGGCTTCTCTTTCCGATTCCCTTACTGAGAATGGCGGCGGCAGCAGCCAAGAGCCGACGGACAGATCGGCTTCGGCTGCTGACATCGTGGGCTCCCTGGACAGGTAAGTGTCCATATATTAAAAGTCAACAGCTGCAGGATTTGTAGCTGCTGGCTTTTAATATTCTTTTTTTTTTTTTCGGCGGACCTCCACTTTAAAGTGAAGCAATACCTTTTTTCACTTCTGGGGTGTCAGGGACTATAGAAGGGGGGGGGGTGTCAGGGACTATAGAAGGGGGGGTGTCAGGGACTATAGGGGGGGGTGTCAGGGACTATAGAAGGGGGGGGGTGTGTCAGGGACTATAGAAGGGGGGGGTGTGTCAGGGACTATAGAAGGGAGGGGGTGTGTCAGGGACTATAGAAGGGAGGGGGTGTGTCAGGGACTATAGAAGGGGGGGGGGGGTGTGTCAGGGACTATAGAAGGGGGGGGTGTGTCAGGGACTATAGAAGGGAGGGGGGGTGTGTCAGGGACTATAGAAGGGAGGGGGGGTGTGTCAGGGACTATAGAAGGGAGGGGGGGTGTGTCAGGGACTATAGAAGGGAGGGGGGGTGTGTCAGGGACTATAGAAGGGAGGGGGTGTGTCAGGGACTATAGAAGGGAGGGGGGGTGTCAGGGACTATAGAAGGGAGGGGGGGTGTCAGGGACTACAGAAGGGAGGGGGGGTGTCAGGGACTATAGAAGGGGGGGGTGTCAGGGACTATAGAGGGGGGGGTGTGTCAGGGACTATAGAAGGGGGGGTGTGTCAGGGACTATAGAAGGGGGGGGGTGTCAGGGACTATAGAAGGGGGGGGTGTGTCAGGGACTATAGAAGGGGGTGTGTGTCAGGGACTATAGAAGGGAGGGTGTCAGGGACTATAGAAGGGAGGGGGGGTGTCAGGGACTATAGAAGGGAGGGGGGGTGTCAGGGACTATAGAAGGGAGGGGGGGTGTCAGGGACTATAGAAGGGAGGGGGGGTGTCAGGGACTATAGAAGGGAGGGGGGGTGTCAGGGACTATAGAAGGGAGGGGGGGTGTCAGGGACTATAGAAGGGAGGGGGGGTGTCAGGGACTATAGAAGGGAGGGGGGGTGTCAGGGACTATAGAAGGGAGGGGGGGTGTCAGGGACTATAGAAAGGGGGGGTGTCAGGGACTATAGAAAGGTGGGGGTTTCAGGGACTATAGAAAGGGGGGGGGGTGTCAGGGACTATAGAGGGGGGGTCAGGGACTGTAGAGGAGGGTCAGGGAGTGTGTTTCCAAGTAGTGGGGAATCTGAACTATCCAGGCATGGATTACTCAGCCGCAGCTTTAGCTTGAGAGCGACTTTACATACACTCATGGGTATGTCCTTACTCGCAAGTGTATGTAAGGTGAGTGTACTTAAAGCAGGGTATGCCTGTACGTATCAGTGAATTGGGATATCATACAGTTGTGCTCTAAGCCTCTCCATACGCATCAGTTGGTTAGGTTCAGTAGTACATTCCCTTGCCGCGGGGACAACGTTTGTCCTTCAGTACCTTGGAATAACCTTTGTAGAAGCCAAAAGGAAGAAAACTAAATAACCCTTTCTTAGCCTTAGAGGGAGATCCTGTTGTATGGTACAATAAAGCAACTAAGGGGATTTTACTGCACACAAATTACATTACCTAATTTTATGATAAAGTATAAGACTCTGTTCACATAGATGTAAATTGGATGCGTTTTGAACCACAACCAATTGGCATGACATGTGAACCGGCAGCCTTTTCTATGGAACCGGTTCACACATCTGTGGGCCGGCCACGGGATGTTTTTAGAAAGAGTCCTGTGACTTTTTCACTCTGGTTCATGTGTGATTTCAAGTAAAAATGTGCACCTGAATTGAATTGGTGAACAAAACCGCAATGGACTCCTTTAAAAAAGAAAAAAAAAAGAAAAAAAAAAAAAAAAGACTGGCTCGTCCGCACATATGTGAACTGTCCCTAAAAGATGAGGTTGCATCAAGTGAATAGATACCAAACATGTCCAACCTTAAAATGTGAAATGGCACCAAAGTTCAGTACCTACATTTGGGTGATGCTTTTAAAAAGGCCTTTACTAGCCATCAGTTTCGAGTTAACCGTGAACGATGGCCCTAGAATAATTGCTTTCACTCCAGATACCCAACATGTATGGCACAATCAGTTTTTGTACAAAGGCACATCATATGGGTACATTTATGTATCTATGGGTACATGGGGACGTGTTAAATTGTTTTTCTTTGTCACTTTAATTTTTTGAAACCTTTCCTTTTTATTCAACTTTATTGCTCGCACACAGGGGAGCAAAGGCCCCTCTATTTGTTAGCACACTGTACGTCAGGGACCCCTAATGTCTCCCCAACCTTCCATTCAAGCTAATACAAATCATGCTCTGTGAACCAGCCTCAATTTACAGGTGCCACCCAAGGCTTATGTAGCAACCACTTGCAGTGCAGACAAGGAAAGAGCTCTTCCCAGCTGTAGACATTTAATGGAAAAGGGAAACGTCCTGAAAGTCATAAATCTCTGGACAACCCCCTAAGATGTATGACAGCCTAAGCCTGGGCTCCAACCAGGCCATGCCAACATGTTTCACTCCACCCATAGAGCTTAGTCATAGGGGAACTACCCATGACTAAGCTCTGTGGGCGGAGTGAAATGTGGTGGGGGGTCGTGGCCTGGTTGGAGACCAGTTTTAGGCTTTCATACACCTCCTTTACGGGGCTTTTGCAGAGATGTGCGACTTTCAGGACTTTTCCCTTTTCTATTAAAAGTCATGCTCCATTAGCAAACTCCCCAGCAACAGCAGCAGGGAAATAAGACGGAACAGAACCTGGGAGTGATAGAATACACGTCACCTTCAAGTTCATCCATTGGAGGATCAGCAAATGTGGGTAGACACCCCCACACTCCCTCAATTCTATGACCATGCCACCCACGCCATAATCGCTGAGCTTCCTCTGCCTTACCCAGTGGCACCCACTGTAACAGGTCGGGCCTGCAGGTGGGACAGCAGAGCCGGGGAAAGTGGTGGTGGTGAGGAGGGGGGGAGCATGTTCTGGTGGTTGTAGAAGTGAGGGAATGTGGAAATGTCTGCACTCATGGAGGATTCCAGTGCCTATAGGGGCTGGGCCAGGACCAGCATTGATTTGGAGGGGTAGAAAGGGTTTTTTTCCCCGCAAAAGCACAGTTAGCCTTTAAAAGGGATTGTAGGTTTTTAATCTTATAGCATTCTAGGCATTAAGATTTTTAAAAAATGTGCGCAGCAGCCCCCCGGTCCCCAGTTATACTTACCTGAGCCCCATCTCTCTCCAGCAATGTCCAGGAGTTCCTCGGCCACCCGGGACTCTCGTTCTGATTGGTTGAGACACAGCAGTGGTGCCATTGGCTCCCGCTGCTGTCAAAGTCAGTCAGCCAATCAGGAGAGAGAGAGAGGGGGCGGGTCAAACCAGGGTTCCGTGTCTTAGGCCCCTTTCACGCTGTCGGACCCTTCAGGTCCGCCTGTCAGTTTTGTCGGCGGACCTGAATTGGTGCTCCATCTTAGTCTATTGAGCGACGGATGTCAGTGGTGACATGTCCGCTGACATCCAATCCGCTAAAATCAGACGGATGGCCCTACGTTCACATCCGTCCCTGGTGGATCAGATCGGGTGAGATCTGATGAAAACGGACATGCTGTCCGTTTTCGTCCAATCTCTCCATAGCAACCAGCGGCGCTCAACAAGTACCTCCCCGCTCAGTGAGCAGAGGGGGACCCTGTCATCCGCCGGCTCAGCAGAGATCAACGGAGAGATCTCCTGCTGAGCTGGCGGACTCCGTGGCAGCGGATCCGCCTCGTGGGAATGAAGCCTAAAATGGACACAGAGAGCTGTAACTCGGCTCGGGTTTCCCCATAGCAAGCTGCTTGCTGTGGGGGCACTCAACAGGAGAAAGGGGCCAGGAGCACAGAAGAGGGACCCGAGAAAAGGAGAATCTGGGCTGCTCTGTGCAAAACCACTTCACAGAGGAGATAAGTATAACATTTTGTTATTTTTTTAGAAGAAAAAAAAAAAAAAAAAAAACGAGACATATACTAATGTCTCTATTTATACAGCCCAGCTATAAAGCAAAGACACAGAAATTACTTATTTTTATCCTCCTCCAACAATAGGAAGGATACTCAGACAGCTAATAAATTGCTATTTTTTTCGCAGAAGACTCATTTCTCTCGCATACTCTGGGCCCTTGGCAAGCAAAGCCGTTTTATGCCGGACTTCATCTGTCTGCTGATAAAACTACAGATCCCCTGAAAAGTATTTGGAAACTGTGCTTGTCATAACACAAGAGCTGCTCAGTGGAGACACGAGTCTACACAAGGCTCAAAAAAAATTAAAAAAAATAAATAAAATGCATTTCACAACTGTCAGGGGGTGCGTGTTAAAGGTGCTGCGTGTTAAGGGTCACATAGCTGAACCATCAGTGTGCCTATTATTTTTAGAGCGCACAACTGTAGGGAAGAAGGAGCAAGATAGCGTGACATCTGTTAACAGGCAACTCTGTGTGTACCACCATAATGACAATCTGCACTGGTTGGAGTTGTCTTTCCCCCTCCTCGTCTCTACATCTGAACATAAAAGTGACAAAAGGTTACAGAAGGTTTTTGAGCATACATTTGTTTGACGTTCAGCAGATAAGTTTCATGGCTGCGGTATATCAGAGCCCACAGGAAACGTCTGCGCACTCAACAGACCTGAATGGATGCCAATAAGAAAAAAAAAAAAATACCACAAAAAACAATGGAATGAAAACAGTAAAAAAGCCATGCTTATTACAAATCCCCACAGCATACC
The DNA here is from genome assembly GCF_042186555.1 of Aquarana catesbeiana. Classification (NCBI taxonomy): domain Eukaryota; kingdom Metazoa; phylum Chordata; class Amphibia; order Anura; family Ranidae; genus Aquarana; species Aquarana catesbeiana. Next base: position 262,005,305 of record NC_133334.1, read on the forward strand.
ACAACCTTCAGGGAGTTTGTTGCTTGCAGCCATGATCTTCAGTAGACAGATTTAAATTGCTTTTGTAAATCTTCGGGAGGTGCACAATAAATACGCAAAATGGTTACAGAAATGGCTGTCAAGCGAGTAAAGCAGTTTGCTTAGGTTACAAACCCCAGTTGTGAATCATGGAAGTGCACCGCTTGCTGAAATTAAATATAAAACCAATATCTGGGAAAAATCCCCTCCATTAAACAACTTTAAATCCTTGGCGCCGGCCGCACCCAAATATGCGGCCTCTCGGTGGGCCGTGGCGCCAAGCGGCCGCATATTTGCGTGCATTAGTGCGAATACAGCTGTGCAGAAAGTGCATACCCTGCGCGGTCCCAGCACAGTCACCTTGCGATCAGAAACTTTTCAATCATGTGACTGCTTTGACAGCCAATTAGGGCGGTCACATGATCATAAACCACACCCCAGGCCAGGAGTCACCGGCTCCAAGGGGTTAAAAGGAGTTTTACGATCATAGCGTGCACTTTCATTCTATAAAATCAGCATTTTAATAACAATACAAACGATATTATTGACAATGAATCCAATATAAAATGGTGTGGAAAATCATTTGTTGTAAGTTTTTCATGTCAGCTGGCCGTCTCTTTCCACAACTTCCTGGATTCCCCGCATGCCTTGCAGCTTCTCCATTTCTAAGGACTACATATCCCACAGTACTATGCTGCCTGTGTTCCGTAATAAGAATCGGCGACCCGTCAGATTAGGTAATGGAAGTGACTTTACGTCACCTGCACATGCATTCCACCGCTACCAGATTTGCTCATCTGACAGAACACCTGCAGTCAGAAGAAGGCAGCAGACATCTTACTACACCCAGCTGTCTTGAATTTCACAGTAATTTTAGCAATAAAGTGAGCGTATATAAATAAATATAGTATATTGACATCTGTGATGCTGTTTGGATGTTTACTTTTGAAAGCCTAAAGGTTTAGCGCTGAGAAGTGCAGGGTTTACCAACATGGCCTCCGCCACCGTCCTACTGCTGGCGTCCAGCTTCTTTCAAAATGTAATATCAAAACAGCACCACAGATGTCAATATACTACATTTATATATGCTCACTTTATTGCTAAAATGACTCTGAAATTCAAGATGTAGCTGGGTGTAGTAAGATGTCCGCTGCCGCTTCTTCTGACTGCAGGTGTTCTGTCAGATGAGCAAACCTGGTAGCGGTGGACGCACGTGCAGGTGACGGAATTTCACTTCCATTACCTAATCTGACAGGTTGCAGATTCTGATGGAACACCTGCAATCAGTGATTCCTGTACTGACTCCGCCTCCTGAAACTCCTCCTCTCAGCACCTCTGTAGTTTAGAAGGCAGGCTCTGTGGAATGTGTGACACAGCAGTGCTACTCACTGGACATAGTGACTGCATGTCACTAAATTCAAGGAAGTAAATGTGGGGGGGAGGGAATATTCACAGAGTACGTTTAGAAGCTTGAAGATGGTTCAGATTATTAGGAGTAGGCTAGAAATAATTAGAACACAATGTGGAAATGAATATATGATTCTAGATTTTGACCATAGGTAAAACAAAAGTGTGACCCTCCACCCTCTTATTTATTTAAGTGAGGACCAGGAGATCCAGGTTAGTCTAGGCCCAGGTACCGACCAAGTCCTGTTGCCACCCCTTTTTATGATGTCATCAAACCACCACTGGAGTCTTCAGCAACTTGTGAACTCCATACCAATGGACAGCCAATAGAAAGACTCAACATCACCATTAAAGCGAAGTGGGCACCCATTAAAAGACCTGCCCATTATGCAATTCAGAAGAAAAAAAAAAAAAAGGACTCTGGACCAGATGTGTCACATGTGACTGACTGTAGATTTCGGCACACATTTGAACAATTTAGTTTAGTTTTGGGTTGTTTAGTAGGGGAGCAATGGGAAATGGGGGTGGGTCTCTTGCCAGGAGAGTAAATTTTAAGGGCCTATTCACACCAGAAGCTGTGGGACTCTCTGCACTGAATCAGGAAAATGCTGTTTTAAGATCGCGAGGGGAGTAGAATCGCGAGCTCGATTCCTTAACGATTAATCGTGCAGGTCTAATAACGTTATTTTTAAAGAAAAAAAAACCACACGAGACTTTACAATCACTTTAAAGTAAAAAAAAAAAAAAACTATGCGCAGCAGGAGCCCCTCCTAGCCTACCCTTATGATACCCCCTTCCAGCCATATCCAATGATGTGCTTGAGAGCAGCGGCTCTTGCCGCTGTCTCCCTCCTCATTGGCCAGGCTGATAGCAGCAGCAGCCATTGGCTCAATCAAAAGCTGGGGCTGGGCCAAGTTGCCCAGTCTGTCAATATATGCAGACTGGGCAGCTCAGGAACTAGCCCATATAAATGCCCCAGGGTAAGTGGCTTTCCCTGGGGGCACCCGGTGAAGAGGAAGGGCCAGAAGCGCCGGCAGGGGACCCCAGAAAAGGAGGATCGGGGCTGCTCTGCGCAAAACCACTGCACAGAGCAGGCAAGTATGACATGTTACTCATTTTTTTATTTATTTTTTTTAACACACCAAAAAGGAAGATTCGGTTGCCGTTTAAAAGGTGCCAGCGGTGCTCCTTCATCCATAATGGAGGCTCTCTAATACAGGAGTTACTGGCCAGATCACCAGGTGAAAACAGAGGGGAAAAAAAGCGAATACAGCACCACATCAAATGATTGGCAAGCTGCAATATATTACAATTTGGGGTTTGAGTTTAATATTGTTTTAATGTAAAACAACAATGTTACATTAGGGTTTCGGCTTCATGTACTCGGGACGTTTTTACAACCTCTCCTGAACGATTTAACTTGACAAATAGTAACCCACGATTAAAAACGCCCGTTTTGCTGCGTTTGCATGCCGTGTTTAAAAAAAAAATTTTTTTTGTTTTTTTGTTTAAATGGCCAAAAACGGAAAACGCCTATAAACGAAACGCTGCTAAATGCGGGTTACCTAGTTTAGAAGAGTTTGGCGTCTGAACTCATTTTTTTGCCTTAAAAAAAAAGGCCTATAAAACGCAACTGCCTAAAAACAAACAGTAAATGAACCTGTGTACATGAACACATAAGATAACATTGAATGAGTTCAGGGGCAGTTGAAAAAAAGTGTCTAACTGTCTCTGAACGTGTGTTTAGCAGCAGCAGTGTACATGGGGGCCTTATAGTCGTTTTGAAAAAAACTTTTGTTTGATAAAGGCCAGATCATTCTTTTTCTGTATGTTAGAATGAAAGGGAGAATCCAATTATTTGCTGTGGGATAAGTTCCTGGTCACCATAGCTTTGAATGAACCCATATCAGGAGTTAGCCTATCAGTTCCTGACGCATTTACTATCTGACAGTGTCTGACGAGCTCATGGAAACACTGCACAGTACAGTACCACTCCTCTGTATCTGGTTTATAGCCGTTACATCTCCATCCGCTGATGGCTGTCGGCCTGGACTGTGTGCACAGTTGCATTAAAGCTGAACTCCAGGCATGAAAACTCTTATCTATAGTCATCATTGTCCAAAATGATAAATCCACTTTATGTGCACCTAAATGCCTTTGGAAACCCAGATATGAATAAATATATTTATTAGCAGTGACCTCATCACTGTGCTGTATTTTGGTCTGTACACAAAGCAGAGCTGTGGATAGGACCCAGCAGGCTCCACCCACTACATGCAGGAAACTACAGGCGGGGCGGAGACAAGACCAGTCCCCCTGCACAAGGTGAGAGAGCGGCAGTGAGCGGTCTTTATTACAGGAAGTCTCACACTGGATTACTGCACAGATCTGGAAGAAATGCACAATATTCAAGAAGAATACACATGACGACATGACATTCCCCCAGAGTTCAGCTTTGAAAACCTTTACCAGTGCTGTCTGCCATTATCTCCTTGTAAACAAATAGTGTCCCTCTGGGGGGCCACTGGCAGTGAAGCCATCATATTTTAGCTATCTGTGCTCAGCATCTACTACCAAAGAAGTCTGCAGTAATACCACTGGGACTCGGAGAACAGCTCGTGGATCGGCTGTGGAAGTAAATAGAGTTTGATGCATCTTTCACCAAAACATTTGCTAGACCCATTGGCTCCGTCAGTCCACTCCTGCCGTGTAAACTTTACTCCGGTTAAAGTAGAACTCTGCTAAGCGAAGATTTATTTACTCCTCCAGTATTAGAGGACAATACAGAGGCTTCTGCGGCATCGAAATCCCAGGCAGTGTTGTCAGCCCTGCCTAGATATCTGGTAATAAAGTTTAGGACTTCACTAAGCATTATTTATTTCTAACTTCCTGTTTTAGCCAACAGTGCTTCAGCTGCACTGAAATCCCTACCAGGGTTGGCAGTACTCCCCAGCTGGACTACAGAAACCCCTCCACCCGGTCATTTTCAAAACATAAGGAGGTGGTGTTCTATAGTCCAAAAGCAGAGAACTCCAGCAAGCCTGACCACGAATAAAAGATGAGTAGTAAGGGGTTAGGACCCCATACGGGTTTTATTGCTGTGTTCCACTTAGGAAGACACACTCTCCCACCCCCCTCTCAACTGGAAGACACTCTCCCCCCTCTCAACTGGAAGACACACTCTCCCACCCCCCTCTCAACTGGAAGACACACTCTCCCACCCCCCTCTCAACTGGAAGACACACTCTCCCACCCCCCCTCTCAACTGGAAGACACACTCTCCCACCCCCCTCTCAACTGGAAGACACACTCTCCCACCCCCCTCTCAACTGGAAGACACACTCTCCCACCCCCCTCTCAACTGGAAGACACACTCCCCCACCCCCCTCTCAACTGGAAGACACACTCCCCCACCCCCCTCTCAACTGGAAGACACACTCTCCCCCCCCCCCCCCTCTCAACTGGAAGACACACTCTCCCCCCCCCCCCCCTCTCAACTGGAAGACACACTCCCCCACCCCCCTCTCAACTGGAAGACACACTCTCCCCCCCCCCCCCTCTCAACTGGAAGACACACTCTCCCCCCCCCCCCTCTCAACTGGAAGACACACTCTCCCACCCCCCCTCTCAACTGGAAGACACACTCTCCCACCCCCCTCTCAACTGGAAGACACACTCTCCCACCCCCCTCTCAACTGGAAGACACACTCTCCCACCCCCCTCTCAACTGGAAGACACACTCTCCCACCCCCCTCTCAACTGGAAGACACACTCTCCCACCCCCCTCTCAACTGGAAGACACACTCTCCCACCCCCCTCTCAACTGGAAGACACACTCTCCCACCCCCCTCTCAACTGGAAGACACACTCTCCCACCCCCCCTCTCAACTGGAAGACACACTCTCCCACCCCCCTCTCAACTGGAAGGCACACTCTCCCACCCCCCTCTCAACTGGAAGGCACACTCTCCCACCCCCCTCTCAACTGGAAGGCACACTCTCCCACCCCCCTCTCAACTGGAAGACACACTCTCCCACCCCCCTCTCAACACTCTCTAAATTGTCCTGATTCAACAATTTAAGGGAGACCAAATCCAAGGTTTTGTGTTGTCACCAGAACAGGAAGAGAGCGGAAATCTTCCAAAGCAAGCACTTGTTCACCGGACAACTAAGAGGGGGATTTCCCCTCACATTGGAAAGATATTTCACCTCCTGTTGAGTCTACAGGACCCTAAGTGAAGGGAAATCCCCCTATGAGACAAACGTGAAAAAAAAAAAAAAAAAAGACAGTGGTTTTAACCCTCCCCTACTCTAAATGGGGGGGTTGGCTTTAGGTATACTTTAAAGTGGTTCCAAAGGCTGAAGGTTTTTTTTTTACCTTCATGCATTCTATGTTCAGCAGCCCCCTCTCCTAATACTTACGCGAGACCCCCTCTCAATAGAGTGATGTGCACGAGTGACTCGGGTCTCCAGGGACTCTGCTTCCTCATTGGCTGACAATGCTGTCAATCACAGCCACTGAGCCAATCAGGAGGGAGAGGGAGAGGGAGAGGGAGAGGGAGAGGGAGAGGGAGAGAGAGAGAGAGAGAACTGCAACCCCCTTAACAGAGCCTGCCTTCTGAGAAGAGAAGCTTCAGAAGGCGGGGTCACACTCTCCCCATCTCAACTGAAAAATCTTCCAAAGCAAGCACTTGTTCACCTCATTGATAGATTGATAACAGCGGGAGCCACTGGCTCCCGCTGCTCTCAATCAAATCCAGTGACGAAGGGGGCAGGGTCGAGTCCTGCTGTCTGTCCCTCTTTCCTGATTGGCTGTGATTGACAGCATTGTCAGTCAATAAGGAAGCAGAGTCAATGAGGAAGCAGAGTCCCTGGAGATCCGAGTCACTCGTGCACATCACTCTATTGAGAGGGGGTCTCGGGTAAGTATTAGGAGAGGGGGCTGCTGAACATAGAATGCATGAAGGTAAAAAAACCTTCAGCCTTTGGAACCACTTTAAAGTATACCTAATGCCAACCCCCCCCCCCCCCCCCCCCCCCCATTTAGAGTAGGGGAGTGTTAAAACCACTGTCTTTTTTTTTTTTTCTCATTTGTGTCTCATAGGGGGATTTCCCTTCACTTTAGGTCCTGTAGACTCAACAGGAGGTGAAATATCTTTCCTATGTGAGGGGAAATCCCCTTTTAGTTGTCCGGTGAACAAGTGCTTGCTTTAGAAGATTTCACCTTTCTTCCTGTTCTGGTGACAAAACATTGGATTTGGTCTCCCTTCTATTGTTGATCAGGACAATTTAGAGAGTGTGCCTTCCAGTTGAGAGGGGGAGAGTGTGTCTTCCACTGTGTTCTTAGCCTTGTCTGGGGTTTTTTTTTTTAAATCCATTTGTCTTTATGGCAATACTATTGTATTCATACCTGGTCTGTGTACTTTATACTGTCTTTGTAATTTTATGTCTGCGTCTCTTTTGTGAGCTTCCAAATCACATCGCTGCATTCAGTATAACTGACAGTCCGGTAATTACAGCTCTTCATTTGCATTAGAATGAAAACAAATCACTGATTATAGCTCTATAAAAGCGCTATAATTCCAGAATACAGTTTGCTTTATTTTATGATATACGTCCTGTCATATGTATGTGATGAATGTCATTTCATAATAAAATGTAAAGAGGCTGAAGTGGGTTCGATGACCTGCTAACAACTTGACATCTTATGTTGCATTCACACCTGAGTGTATCGTTGTCAGGCAGAAAGTCGCGCAATTTTTTTACAGGTCAAAAGGTCATCTGCCAAAAAAGAAGCTCCTGTACTTTGAGCGACGGGTGTTTTACTTCAGGCGACATAACGCTCAGATGTGAACAGGGGCTATTGAAATGAATGGAATGTGTCTTGTTGGGCTTTTAGAGCTGAGGCTTACTGCAGAAAAACGCCCAAAAATGCCTAGATGTGAACAGAGCCTCAGAGCCGTGATGGTCAACATAGTAGATAAAAGGGGCCGCAGAAGTGTCGTATATGATATTCAGTAAATGTAATGTTACTGCAGACATACTAGTGCACGTGTGTCAAACGCAAGGCCCACGGGCCAAATCTGGCCCGTTGAGCTATTACAGTTGGCCCTCGCATTAAGGGTTTTTTCTTTTTTTTTAGCCGGAACATGGCGAACTCCATTTTGCCACCTTCAGATCTCGCCCTACGCTCACCCCTGTCACTTGCAAAAGTCTTCAGTGTTTACAAGGACAGCTTTCCTGTCGGCGGCTTTCCCACATCCCTGCCTGCCCTGCTCTCACAGCGGGGACAAGGGAGATGCAGACACAGGTGAAGTCTGGGATGGGGCACCACGTGGTAAGCAAGTTTTACTGTGATCCCCATCTTTACCCAAATGCACAGATGTCAACCAATGATCTCGCTGCAAGTGAGAGAGAGGTGGAGACACCTAAACAGCTGGGAGGTACTGGAGCCGGTGTCTTCCTGAATAAGTTCCCTCGGCGGATAAGTTCCCCCCCTGTACTGCACAGGCGCAGCGCCTGCGCAGTACGAACTACTAACAGCCGCCGGAGATAGCCGAAGCTCAAAATCCACAATCAGCTGTACACGGCACCTGCGCTCTGGGTCCAGGTTCCTTCCCTACCATCCAAGTGGACCTAGAGGGGGAATCTAAAAGAGCCAAGCGCAGCGAGGCCGTGCCCGAAGCGTGGCGAGGGGCTCTCTTACAGGTGCCGTCTACAGCTGGATTTGGACCTTTTCCCCTTCGGCTATTTCCGCCGGATCCTACTGCGCAGGCGCAGCGCCTGCGCAGTAGAGGGGGGTCCTTATCCGCCGAGTGGAACTTTCTCGGCAGAACACCGGCAGGTGAGAAGCAAGGAGGTTTGTTTTTTTTTGGGGGGGGGGGGTGCAGAGATGGGGGGAGAGCTTGGGGTACATTCGGCCTGCCTATACCGGCACCAGACCGTCTATGACCGTTTTAATGCTGGGTTCACACATATGTGATGCGGGAACCAGCGCAATTCCTCTGCGGGCTGGACTCCCACATCGCATGTCACTCGCAGGCAATTCACACTGCCCTCTGCGAACCTCTGCGGGTGTCAATACAAAGTTAATGACACCCCCAGATCGGTTCGCAGTGCGAACTGTCAAATGGTACAGGAATCAGATTGCATTGGGCAGCGAACACCTATGCGATCCGATTCCAGTGCGGACCCCAAAAAAAAAAAAAAAAGGGTGCTGCACCAGTTTGGTGCGAATGCGATTTCAGGCAGCTTGTATGGCTGCATCGCACAGACATCGCATGTGACCTGCACAGCGATATGGTGCGAATCACATGCGATATCGGTGTGAACCCAGCCTAAGACTCCTACTTCACAAATGCAGCTTTCTAATATGATAAGGGCTCATGCACACTTAAAGCTGAGCTCCACCCAAAAAGAAAAGGCTCTGCTTGTTTGCACCCTCCCCTTTCCCCCCTGCATTGGTCCCAGAAGACTATGAGACTATTTACACGGCGCAGCATGACTTGCGCATGCACAGTAGGAAACCAACTGTGAAGCTGCAAGGCTTCACTTCCTGTTTCCCTTACTAGAAATGGCAGCACCTGAAGCCGACTGAAGAATAAGCCCGGGTGAGGACATCGCAGGATCCCTGGACAGGCAAGTGTCCTTATATTACAGTATCTGTACCTGCTGACTTTATACATTTTTCTGAAGAAGTCTGGAGCTTCTTTTTAGGCCTTTTGCACACTGCAGTTTGAAAAAGCTCAGTACAGCTTTTTCCTTTTTTTTTTTTTTTTTTTTTTTTTTTTTTATTACCGAGCTAAAATACAGCCCATTATTTCTAATGTGCACGCACACACACACACACACACACACACACACACACACACACTGCATTCTCTAATGAAAAAAACTGCAAATACATACAAATAAAAAAAGGCCTGAAAAAGTAGATGCTCAAACAGGAGTATCATGTGCAAGAGGCATTAGACCCCTTTCCCACTTATGCGACCTGTAAGCTGCATGATTTTGCCACGACTTTGACGTGACTTGAAGCAATGCCTGTGTGATCTTGAAGTCTATGGACCTCAAGTCGGATCAAAGTCAGACCGAAGTAGTGCAGGGACTACTTTGAAGTCGCACAGATATGAACTGTATTTATTGGAAACCATGGGGTACGACTTGTCATGCGACGTTCCAGTCCCAAGTCACAGGACAAGTTGTACAAGTGTAAAAGGGGCCTTAAGCTCTAAAATGCTGCTTTACAGGCATTTGATGTCTTTTTTTCTATGCCTCTAAAGAGCCCCTATGTTAGCCTATGGGTTCATGCACACTGTAGGTGTTTACAGTAATGCACTAAAATTTGGACGGCCGAAAATAGTTTTCAGCGTTATATCTAAAGAAAAAAAAAAAAAAAAGTGCAGATAATGGCTGCTGAAAAAACACGATTTTACCACAATGATTTCATAGGTCATGTAACTTAAAAAATACAACACAGGCGCATTCTTGCTGCGTTTTCAGTGCATTTCAATGGGGAGGTGCGTTTTTGGTGCGGTTTGCCAAATATGCACCAAAAATGCAGGATTTTTAGCACCGCTTCAAAAAATGGCGGACAATTCAAATTCACGATATCAAATTTAAAAGAGTCGAAGATAATAAATAAATATATATATATATATATATATATATATATATATATATATATATATATATATATATATATATATATATATATATATATATATATATATATATATATATAAAAACGGTCATTTTCGGTTCTGGACCCAACAAAAGTTGCATTCAGGAGAGGAGCTTTTGAGAATAAATGCTCAAAAGCGCATTGATACATATGAATTGTCAAAATAAAATTACCATTTTGGCAAATAGAAGGCATTAACAACACCAATGACTGTGCAGTAATTCTGTTCATTAACGAGCAAGTAAACTCGCAACTTTTTTCCTACATTTCTGTTCTGCTAAACTCCGGTAGGAGAAAAAGCGTCATTGAGAATACAACGTGCATGTGGCCTAACAGTGTTACATTTGTAGTCACTTTAGCCATGAATAGCATCTATCGGAGTTCTTCAGCAATCAGGAAACAAGCCCCGTTACAATGTATAGAAGATATTATGTATAGAAGGACAAGGTCACACAAGGAAATCTTGGTTGTTTGAAAAATGTAATATTCTAAAAATAGCACAAAAAAAAAAAAAAAAAAAAAAAAAAAAACACAACACACACACACAGAAGTTGTACATTTAAACTGAGAGATTGTTTTCTGCTAGACTGGTAAAAGTGACACAGAGCAGCTCTCTGTCATAATGTCACCTCGCCCTCGGATTCTGGCTTTTCCACAATCACCGACTACCAGGCTGAATCAATTCACAACCACATGAGTTTTATTTTATGCACTTCCTCTTCAGCACCTGTGACTTCATGCCGCTGATTACATGTATAGAGAGGTGAAGAGGGCCTGAGGCCGGGTTCACACTGGTACAACAAATGCTCCGACATCGGGAGCTCATGTCGCATGACGTGTGAAAATCAGTGTTTCCCTATGGGAGCCATCTTAACTGGTCCGACACAAGTCGGTCCGACTTTGAAAATGCTCCCTGCACTACTTTGGTCTGACTTTGATCCTACTTCAGCCCATTGAATATCACTGAAGTCGTATCAAAGTCGGATCGCCATCTTGACTGATCCAACTTTGGCATGTGACTTGTGCTCCGATTATCTTGATGGGGGAACTCCACTCCAAATAAAAAAAAACAAAAAAAAAAACCTGGCATGGGTCCCCCCTCCAAGAGCATACCAGGCCCAGCGAACAGAGGGAGAAGAACCAGAGAGAGAGAGAGCGGAGAAGAAGTCAGCGGAGAACAGATCGGAAGAGACGCTGAAGCTGCTTAATAAAATATTTTAAAAACCTGTGTACTGCATTTTATTTTTGACATTTTTTTTTTTTTTTTTTTTTTTTTTTTTTTAGGTGAATGGCTAGGGGTACCCCATACTCATTCACATAGGGTGGGGGGGGGCCGGGATCTGGGGGGGGGGGCTCCCAGATTCCGATAAGCCCCCGCCCGCAGACTCTGACAACCAACAGCCAGTGCTGTCGGGAAGAGGACCTTGTCCTCTTCAACATGGGGACAAGGTGCTCTGGGGTGGGGGGCGCAGGGCTCCCCCTGCCCCAGAGCACCCACCCCCCATGTTGAGGGCATGTTGCCTGGTACAGGTTCAGGAGGGGGGGGGGGGGGCGCTTGTCCCCACCCCCTTTCCTGACCTGACAGGCTGCGTGCTCGGATAAGGGTCTGTTATGGATTTTGGGGGACCCCCATGCTGTTTTTTCGGTGTAGGGGTTCCCTTAAAATCCATACCAGACTGAAGGGCCTGGTATGCTCTTGGAGGGGGAACCCATGCCTCTTAATTTTTTTTTTATTTTTTTTGGCGTGGAGTATCCCCTGAAGGATTCATACCAGAAACAGTGGCTGGTATTGTCGGGGATCAAAGTCGGATCCCTGTTCATTGATGTTGGACGCATGTCGGACTTCAAGTCGCAGGGCAAAGTCGGATCCAAAGTGGTATGACTGTCGTGTTGTACCAGTGTGAACCCGGCCTTAGTAAGCAACTTCCAATAGTCATAATCAAAAATGCTCAGATACATCCTTGTGACCAATAGCCATGGGGGGGGGGGGTATGACACATCGAGCTGTTGCCCATCTAATGCCACACAGAAAACAAAGTAGCCATGATTTTGGCACCTGGGAATCTCAGGTATTTGCATACGTCACATATAAATCAATGACAGGCTGATAAGGAGCAGAGCGCATTTATTTGGGTGCTCATCCATCTGTTTTCTCTCAATCCTCTTGCAAAGTTCAACAAACCCTTATTGATCCTGCCAGTGAAGTCCACCCAATGCAACGTCCTGTGATGGTGTGACAACTACGCTGCACTGCTCCTGAATTCAGAGCAGAGTTATCACCCTCACGTACGCCGTTCTAGCTTGCACTACAGTGAGATAAGATGTTGCAGGTGGCATGGCTATCAGCATTGTCACTGCTGATAATAGTCACCTTGCCACACCTAGTCCTGCCCACCGCTTAAAGCGGAGTCCCACCCCAAAGTGGAAAAACAGAAATACAAACCCTTTGAGAAATATAACTCCCACCTAATTTCACACTGACAATACGTAACCTCAAAATACCCTTCCACGTGAATTCATTCAGCAACAGAGGCCAGACCATTCTGCACTGGCAAGCCTGACCGAGAATGAAGAAATGAAGACATTTCCTATAAGCAGCCAGCCGATTACCTCCCCCAAAACCCCCAGCAGATGTTTGTCGTTTCTCCATCCAAACTATTCCCCACAAGAACGCACAATTCTCAAAAAACAAAGCGCTCTCCTCCTCATTAGTGGCTTGGACAGATCTGCAGGGAGGATCCTTTCTAGCAGTCATTCACAGGCAAGGGATAAACCGCTTTGTGTCATTTATTCTGCACTGCCATTGAGCTCTTTTCATTTACACCAAGTGAACATGAGGAATTCCGCAGAAAAATTCCTGGTGACGTATCCCAGGGATGAGAGAGGGGAATGCTGCAGAGCAGACTCGCTCACGGCACAGCATTCTCTTCGTGTAATGCAAGGGTTTGCGTTTTCTGCAAAATATATTCATTTATTACACATTCACATCAGTCCCTGCCCTCAAGGAGCTTACAATCAAAGGCCCCCCAACTCACACGTACTCATACTAGGGGCCAATTTAGACAGAACCCAATTAACCTGCCAGCATTTCTTTGGCGCGTGGAAGGAAACCCACACAGGGAGAACATGCAAACGCTGGGCAGGTAGTGCCGCAATTGGGTATCGAACTAACCACCCTGTTGCTGCTAGGCAGAAGTGTTAACCACTTAGCCACCGTGCTATTCTAAGGGCGGGTTGCAGATACAGCAATGAACTGGTTTCAACATCAGGTCTTGGGTACAAGAGCACCTAAAAGGAAGCATTACTGAACACTGGGTCTTTAGCCGTGGTGCAGAAGATCCAGGAGTGGTGCGAGCAGAAGGCCCCACTGCCTGTAAAACGCTAGGAGGAGGCTAAAAGCTGCTGTGGCTGGATGGTGCACAGAGTGGTACTAATGTTAAAGGGGTTGTAAACCTTTGTGTTTTTTCACCTTAATGCATCCTAGCACCTGCAAAGCGCCTCTCCTGTCACTCCAATGTGAAAGCCCAAGGGCCTTGACACTGGAGCGGTGCACTGGCAGAATGTCAAAAAAAAAAAAAAAAAAAAAAAGTCTTGCAAGCAGCATCTTTGCGGCGCTGTAGGAGCGGTGTATACACCGCTCCTACAGCGTCCCTGCCCCCTGAAGTCAATGGGCAGCGCCGCCGAAGCAGCTTTTAACCCTTTTTCAGCCGCTAGCGAGGGTTAAAAGCGCCCCGCTAGCAGTCGAAAAGCGACGCTAAAATGACGGTAAAGCATCGCTAAAAATAGCGGCGCTTTACCGCCAACTCCCCAGTGTGAAAGGGCCCTTAAGGTTTGACATGTTGGGTGTCCATTTACTCAACACAAGCTCATCTATTTTATAAAACAAGTTGGGTAATATGTTGTACTAAAATTAACTTTTGTGTATTTTTTACTAAAATTTTGCATTTCATAAAATGTTGTTGGTGCCACCTCGGCTTTTATATTGAACCAAAGGATTGGTTAATTTATTGCGTTTTTGTGTCCCTAAAAATAACTTTTAATTTGTTTTTTACTGAAATTTTGTGTTTCCTAGACATTTGCGGTAAGATTGTGCGACATAAAAAATTGGAACTACCACTATTTTATTCTCTTGGGTGTCAGTTTTCAGAAAATATATAATATTTGTCTTTTTTTGTAATCTTTAGGCCTAACCTGACTTTTTAACCACTTCATCTCCAGAAGGTTTACCCCCCTTCATGACCAGGCCATTTTTTGAGATACAGCACTGCGTTACTTCAACTGACAATTGCGCGGTCGTGCGACACTGTAGCCAAAAAAAAAAGTATGCGATTTCTTTTTCCCCGCAAATAGAGCTTTCTTTTGGTGGCAGTTGATCACCTCTGCGTTTTTTTTTTTTTCCCGCTATAAGCAAAAAAAAAGACCAATAAAAAAAAAAAAAAAAAAAAAAAATCTAATTTCTTCATCAATTTAGGCCAATATTTTTGGTAAAAAAAAAAATCCCAAGCAGCGTATATTGACTGGTTTGCGTAAAAGTTATAGTAGTTAAAACTAGCGACTGCAAACCACCCCAAAACAGCTTCTCCATTCACTCTTTTAAACATGGAGCGGAGCGCTGGCAGGGAGTCAGAAAAAGTCCTGCCAGCTCACCGCTCCTCCCCATTGAAGTCATTGGGGCGGCGCTGCGATACCATCAGCAAAATGTCACTCCGGCGGCGTTTTGAACCCCTTTTCGGCTGCTAGTGGGGGGGGGTTAAAACTGCCCCGCTAGCAGCCGAGTAGCGCCGTTCAAATGACGGTAAAGTGGCGCTAAAAATGGCGCCGCTTTACCGCTGACGCCAGCGGTGGCACAGCGTGAAAGGGGTCTAAACGTCCGTTTACCGACAGCAGTGTATATGAGGCCTAAGCATGCTTTATGGTACAGGAATACAAGAAGAGCTCAGTACATATGTATTTGAGTTCTCCTTTAAAGTGGACCTAGCATTAGATATATTTTTTCATGTTATGTGAATGCATGCTAAGTAATGCATCACAGGACTCCCCGACAATGCTTTAACTCGCTTTACTTTTCAAGGATCGGGTCATCTTTTTTCAGGCACCATCCAGGGTCATCTTCTACTTCCTGGACTGAGATGCCGGCTCAGAGACAACACAATCATGTAAATGCGTGTGAAGTTCTTAGATGTGTTCACAGACGTCTGAACCAATGGCGTACATCACTTCCAGGTTACCCAGATGTAAACGGCGACATTTAAAACAAAAAAAACAAAAAAAACAGAAGAATTTGATCACATCGATCTTGGTGCGGTCAAATGCTTTTAAAAGGCATAGGAGGGGTCTTTTAGACCTTAGGTCTCTCCATAAAGAGTACCTGTCACATGCCCATTGCTGTCCTGAGGGATGTTTATATTCTTTGTGATAGCAATAAAAAGTGATAAAAAAAAAAAAAAAAGTAATATGACAGTTAAAAAAAAAAAAAAAAAAAACACACAGCGGTTGTCTCACACAAGTATCACCGTGAACGTCAGATCATGGGCAGTGATTCTAGCACCAGACCTCCTGTGTAAATATAAAGTGGTGGTGGTGTAAAGCCTTTTAAAGCATCGCCCATGGATAGTAAAATTTACATCGTTTGTCGCCATTCTACGGGCTTGCACAATTTTAGAGCATGACACGTTTGGCATCTTTTTACTTGGCGTAACATCAACTTTTATACTCTACCAAAGAACTGGGTTATGCATTGTTTTTTTTTGTATTATAATTCAAAAAACCCCGTTTTAATCTGCTTTAAAAAAATATATAATGTTTGGGGGGGGGGGGGGGTTCTAACTAATTTTCAAGCACAAAAATAGACAAAACGTGTCAGAAAAAGGTCTGATCTTCAAGGTGGCTAAGCAATGTCACTAACTGGAGCTCAAGGACGGCTTTTTAATGATAAAAAAGGTGGAGCTTTTTCTGAACAATGATACTGCTTCTGTATATTGTGACATGTCGGGAATGTATTCATGCAGTTACTGAAAGGTTCACTTTAATAGAGGCCAAAAACAGGATGTTGTAATGAAAACATGAAAAAAAAAAAAAAAAAAAATTTCATTTGCCTTAGGTCGCACATATTTCAGATAATTGACTCAAAGCCGCAATCCTTAAAAGGCCAATCTGTAGGATGGGTGTCAAGTGATAAGAGAACCATTGCAATTTCTGAAAAAGATTACTGAATGGCTGAAAATTTCCCTCCCTGACGCAGACATCCTGAGGAACAGTTTGTCACTCGATTGGTGTTATTTGGTGACATAAGTTGCTCTTCTCCATTTCCTGCAAACAAGACGGCGGATTCTGTTTTAACACAAAGCAAGCCCCTATGCCCGGGTCTGAGAAAGAATGCAGACAAAATCACTACGGCGAGAACCAAATGGTGGTCAAACCTGTTATTCCTGGTCATTTACAGACAAATGTCTTCCTTTTCTCAGGTTTACAATGGGTCGTTTTCACAAAATCACACTGGGGGGGGGGGGGGGGGTGAGAAGACAGTGGGGGTTATTTACGAAAGGCAAATCCACTTTGCACTGCAAGTGCACTTGGAAGTGCAGTCGCTGTAAATCTGAGGGGTAGATCTGAAATGAGGGGAAGCTCTGCTGATTTTATCATCCAAGCATGTGCAAGCTAAAAGGCTGTTTTTTTCATTTTCCTTGCATGTCCCCCTCGGATCTACAGCGACTGCACTTCCAAGTGTACTTTCAGTGCAAAGTGGATTTGCCTTTAGTAAATAACCCCCACTGTTTTCTTAATGAAGCGATACATTTTAAAATTCTGAGTTTAGACACAAAACATTGACTAGGTAGGTTGAATTTGAAGCCCACCCTTTTTGAAGCCAATTAGAGCCTCAGTGCTTAAAAAATAAATAAATAAAATAAAAACACTCCATTGAAATCCATGCGTCCGGTGCCCTGCATGGAGATTAAGGGGGGCACCCCTTATGAGCGGCCGCCACTGATCAATCACCTGTTTTCAATGTCATTTTTCTGCCGAGAGTTTTGACATAAGCATTTTTAAAGAGTCTGCTGCGCCCCTTGTTTATTTAGGCCCTAACCCACTTAAACTTTTAAACACCCCCCACTACCAGCATTCCAAAAAAACATTGAGGAAGAGCAAAAAATAATAATAATAATAATAATAATAATAATAAATAATGGGGTGGGAACAGGATAGATTATATATATATATGTATATATTATACACACACATTAACATAAAGTTCATTCAGTGTAAATACATAGACATACCAAAATCAACTGTAATGAAACGTGACCCAATTTTCACATATGCATGTATGTGTAGGCGAACATATAACATGCGCCCACACTTACACGCAAAGGGGGGGGTTTCTAGATTTTTCATCTACAGACTCGCATCCCGCTCTGGCTCAACTTTGAGTGGGATGTTAGCTACTTTTATGAGCGACAGGTTTATACTTCCCCTCCACACATTGGGGACCGACATATTTGTCTATTTATATATTTTTTTCAGAATATATATATATATATATATATATATATATATATATATATATATATATATATATATATATATATATATATATATATATATATATATATATATATATATATATATATATATTTTTTTTTTTGGTTTTGTTTTTTGCATTCTCATTTTTTGTTATATGCTTTCATGTTTCACTTCTCGCCTCGCCCCCCTGAACTGGCCCTGACACCTTTATGCTTATTGCTATTATTATTGCATGGATTACTTATTGACCCGCATTTTTTTTCTCTATATATCATCATATATCTACACTATGCGATCGACATTGGCTGGTGTATGGGCGTCTCTGAACAGTTCTCCGGGTCTTTGGGTTTTGGCACACCATGTTGTAATTGCAAACAATATACTGGGTTTTATGCCCTGATTGTGTTTGGTTTTACTTACGCGATGGTACCTTTGTATCTTATATATAGATATATTTCTTATATATGTTTTGTCTATGTCCCACGACCGCTCGTGAGTGGTTCCCTTTATTTCTACCTCAAGGATTTTTCATGCAGTCTAATGCCCCGTACACACAATCGGACATTCCGACAACAAAATCCACTGATTTTTTTTCCTGACGGATGTTGGCTCAAACTTATCTTGCATACACACAGTCACACAAATTTTGTCGGAAATTCCGAACGTCAAGAACGCAGTGATGTACAACACGTATGACGAGCCGAGAAAAATGAAGTTCAATAGCCAGTGCGGCTCTTCTGCTTGATTCTGAGCACGCGCGGAACTTTGTGCATCGGAATTGTGAACACAGGATCGGAATTTACGACAACGGATTTTGTTGTCAGAAAATTTGAGATCCAGATCTCAAATTTTGTGTGACGGAAAATTCCGATAGAAAATGTCCGATGGAGCCTACACATGGTCGGAATTTCCGACAACAAGCTCCCATCGAACATTTTCCATTGGAAATTCCGACCGTGTGTATGGGGCATTACAGTTTGTACAGGACAGACTCATATCTAGCCTGCACCCACAGTGGGATCCACCGAATGGGGCAATGGAAGCTGAAGCGGAGACCCCCATGTTCTATCAAGGTTGACCTACAAATGGCCAGAAATATCACCAAATTGCCAAGGGTTGAACCATATTCCGATCACCACATGGGATCCAGTAACGTTATTGGTTGAGAAAACGACCAGCTCACCAGTCAGGGATTAAAAAAGGGCCACACCTATCTAATTTCAGAATTGGGGGGGGACAAGGCAGTGCTAAAAAAAAAAAAAACATTTCTGCAGTTCTTTCTCCCTGCAAACAGCTTTCCCCTTCCAGACCCAACACCCATAACCGACCCTCATAGCCTGAGGCTGGACTAATCCCAGGAGAATAGTAGCCAAAGGGCCTCAATAATTATGGGATCGTGAAATTAAGGTCTGGTCACTGTAGAAATGGGATCAAGTTTTCCCCTCAGGCACTTTCACAGGTCATTTCTCTTAGTTTACTACGAACAGGTGCTCTTTAAGTAGATATACCACAGTCATATATTCAAGAGCCCTCTGCGTTTAAGAAGTTTTAAATCCGAGTGTTTCCTTTCCAACCCCTGACTTCAAAGACACAAGTCTCCCACACCGTCATTAAGAATGAAAAAAAGATTCTTTATAAATAGCCAGGGCCACTATTTTTACTCCCTATTTTAAAATGAGAAGCCAGTGAAGGATTTCATTATGGAGATGAATAATCACGTCTGCAGACATGACAGTCGGTTGAGAATGTGGAATCATAGGAAACCAGTCTGCTTCCTGCCTTTGGAAGCCAAGGGTCACCGACATGCACAATGCGGAGTTCTACGCAGGGCCGTGTACACAATGAGGAGTACGCTTCTATTCACAGCACAGAAATCCTATCTAAAAAGGACCCGTGAATTTGAAGAGCTTTTATACTTAAGTCTTTTCAATGTCATTTTAAATTTAACAGTTGCAGGAATGTGATTGTTATTGATTACTAGCAAATCAAAAAGTTGACGGGTCTGCAGACTACAACCACCATTGAAATCATCAATCTCACTGGAATGCTTAAAGAGACCCCAAGACCTATTTAAAAAAAAATTGAACCACCAAAAAAAAAAAAAAGGGGATACTTCTACTAATCTTCTTGGACGCCCCACCACCCAATTCCCACACCTTCCCTCTTTTGAAAACTAGAGGTGGAAGCACATTGCTGAAGCTGAGCACCGGGCACTGAGCACCGGGCACTGAGCACCGGGCACTGAGCACCGGGCATCCAATACATCAGAAGTGCTTCAGATGGTAAAAGGTTCTGCTGGCAGCTTTGTTCTAAAAGACAAGAAAAGATTTGAGGAACGGTGGCAGGACTAGCAACCATAAAATACTCCTAATTTGAGAGTTGTTTTTTTTATACTCAACTTACACTTTTTTTTTTACTTAAAAGTGTTACTAAACCCACAACAGTAAAATCAGTCTGTATTTGCAGTAAAGCATGCTTGTGTTATACTCACTGTGGAACCTAAGGGGTTAATCCTTTGTATTGTGTAAAAAGGCTTTTTGATCCTGTCTTCTCTGATCCTCCACTTCTTCCACAGTCCCCAACCCATCTCCCGATAGGACAAAGCCTTGTCTGCTCTCAGCATATGCTCAGTTTGGTGTCTATTGCTAGAGATTTTTCTTTTTCTTGGGAAGGTGGATGTGATCAGCACAGGGCCAATTGTCACTGTCTAGCAGAGGGTCAGGGGTCCTGCAGCCTCATAGGCAGTGTTAGTTTACTCAACTAAAATGACTAAAACATTTTAGTCGACTAAATGAATACTATTTTAGTCGACTAAATGAATACTATTTTAGTCGACTAAATGAATACTATTTTAGTCGACTAAATGAATACTATTTTAGTCGACTAAATGAATACTATTTTAGTCGACTAAATGAATACTATTTTAGTCGACTAAATGAATACTATTTTAGTCGACTAAAATACGACTAAAACTAAAATGGAATTTTGGTCAAAATACTAAAATGGGATTAAAACTAAAATGCTATTTTAGTCAAAAGACTAAAACTAAAATGAAATTTGACGTCAAAATTAACACTGGTCTGTAGAGCATGTTCATACCTCAATACCATAAATAACATATTAGATTTTTCACTCCAGCAGTATATAATGAGTTTGGAAATTGTAGAGAAATGTTAACTAATGCAATACAATTTAATTACACCCATTAGATTTTAGACGACTAAAATTATTATACAGGATTTATATAGCGCCAACAGTTTAAGTAGCGCTTTACAACTTAAAGTGTATTGTATTTGTACTGTCTACCCCTAATACAGTAGGAATCAGAGGGCCCTGTTCCTTAGAGCTTACAATCTAAGAGGGAAGGTCAAGAGATACAAGAGGTAATAACTATGGGTGATGTGCTGATTGAGAAGATAAATGTACAGTAGAAAATGTACAGACTAAAATGAGTTTTAGTCGACTAAAACGTAGTAGAGATTTAGTCGACTAAATACGACTAAAACAATTGCAGAAGACTAAAATGGGACTAAAACTAAAAATGCCATTTTAGCCCTAAGACTAAAAACAAATCGAAATTTGCTGCCAAAATTAACACTGCTCATAGGACAGTCAGAGTCTATTGAAAATACCTCCTACAAGCTTTAACCAGACACTGATAGAAGTCACACGACTGCTATATGCTGCTGATGAGAAAAGGTATTTAGCAGTTTATATTTACTAAAATAATTGCAATTCCATGTTCTGTGTACTGTGGGAGACCAGATATAGTGAATGCAGAGTCCGGGGTTTAGTAACACTAAACTAAACACTAACTGTCCTTTTTTACTGTTACACCAGAACAGGAATATATGGGAAATCTTCCAATGGGGACACTAGTTCTGGTGACACCCAGGATTTCCTCACACTTCCTGGCTATGGGACAGGAAGTGAAATCTCACCCAATGGGACACAGATGGAAAAAAAAAAAAAAAAAAGTTGTACGACTGTCATCCTATTTTGCCCTGCGACATTGGTCCTACTTCCATCCGACTTGAATGAACAGGATAAGATTTTCCTCCGACTAATGCTGGCCATACACTATACGAAAAATCGGCCGAATATAGGTCATTTAGACCGTTCGTTTGTTTTTTTTCGGCCAGTTACTGGGCACAAAATCGATAATCGTTGGGATGTTTTTGAGCCAAAAAAACTAAGGACAAGGTTGGAAATTTTATGCCGAACAATACATTGAAAGGTTAATGTGTTTCTCGTCCGAACTGTCTACACTTGGTATATGTAAAAAAAAAACAAAAAAATTATTTTTTTATGTCCACAGAACGATTTATCGGTCATTACATGATGGCACGATCGTTTGCGGTTGCGGCCGAACGTTCGTTTTTCAAAAATAGGTTCGGCCGATTTTTCGTATAGTGTATGGCCAGCATTAGTCAGTCCGACTTGTCCTTTGACTAATCAAAACAATCCCAGTGTGACAAATTACTTTTCCCGCTGCTGTAATCACCACGTTGGATGTCACAAGTCGGATGCTTAGAACGAGGATCCGACTTTAATGATATTGAATGGGTTGAAAATGGACCAAAGTAGTGCAGGAACCTTTTCTAAAGTCAGATCAGTTAAGCCGGCTCTCATAGGGAACCATTGATTTGTAAACGTCATGCGATACGTGCTCCCAAAGTCGGAGCGTAAGTCGCACCAGTGTGAACCGGGCCTTATACAAAAGTAAAACAAAGGGCACCATTTAACCCTGAAGACTGAGGACATCTTATGATGAAGAAAGAGACAGCTTTAGATTGATGATAAGTATCGCAGTCAAAGTTTGTTTTTTTTCGTGACTCCGGCCATACAAAAAAAAAAAAAAAAAAAAAAAAAAAAAAAAAAAAAAAAAAAAACCAAAACAAAAAAGAAAGCCAGCCATGTTTTGCAGAGAGCGATACCAAAACTCTGAGACTTCTTATCTCAGCTGTGTGCTGGGAACAGATGTACTTTATGAGTCAATAAAAGGAATGCCATCCTCTTCAATGGAATGCGGCACAGTTTACATACTTTCCTTTACATGCAGACAAAATTATTCACCTGTCTAAGGTTTCCGTGTAAAGCTTTTTAATGGCAGCCAAAAAATCCTTCATCAAGACATTCCATACAGTGGAGTCCAGGAACACAAATGTAAAGTTCAGACAAAACTATTTTAGTTTGGAATGAAATAAGGAAGGGTTACACACCTGTCTGGTTTTTACTGCTATCTGGGGCTCTATTAGGAGATATTTCCCTCATTTCTTCCCTGCCAACAATGTTTTACCCAGACAGAGAGGAATACTCAGCAACAAAAAAGGGAGACAAATCATTTCTTCTTTAGCAGAGGAGGAGACTAGAACCCCTGGCAGAGTCATTGCTGAAGATTTTCCCTTACTTCCTGTCTGGTGAAGCCGTTGTCAGCAAAACCGGAAGTGCGGGTAATTCTCTCTGATGCTGGCCATACGCGATTGTTATTTTTTTTTTTTCGTTGAATCAGCAGATTCCCCCAATCCACACATTCGATTCCAGCTGAGACTTTGTATTCTGACAGTGGAGAGCGTCCCCCGCCGTCAGAATACAATGATCAGTGTTGCCGGTGTCACGTCACATTCGTCTACCCATCACATTTTGCTACCCGCTGGAAGTGCACGCGCGACGCTGCCATATGCGTTCCGACACTGTTTGTAAGACCACTTTGCCACACTTAGGGCATGGCCTCACTTCGCTCGGCAGAATTATAATCTAACTATGTCCACTTGGATGGTGGGGCTTGAACCTGGACTCAGGGGCGTGGCCACAAAATTCTGCGCAAGCGCAGATCGCCACAGTGTTGGAACGCATATGGCGGCGTCGCGCACGCGCAGTCCAGCGGTTAGCCAAATGTGATGGGTCGCCATATGTGACGCTACGCCGGCGGCACGGATCATACGATAATTTGACATGTGTACAACC
Source organism: Aquarana catesbeiana (assembly GCF_042186555.1). Taxonomy (NCBI): domain Eukaryota; kingdom Metazoa; phylum Chordata; class Amphibia; order Anura; family Ranidae; genus Aquarana; species Aquarana catesbeiana. Next base: position 262,028,900 of record NC_133334.1, read on the forward strand.
AGCCTACCCATAACATGGATCGGAAAATCCGGCCGGTCTTTGCTGAACCATCTGAATGTCAATCCGTGTACTGTCCATGAATACATCGATCTCAACTACTTACCTGGCTCCGCTTTCGATCCCACGCTGTACCCATCTGCAGCAGCGCTCGTCTTCTCTCCTTCTTTCTTAAAAGGAACAAAACGTCATTCAAATTCTGTGAGGAGGGAAGAGAAGGGTCGAGGGCCCAAGCTGTGCTGTGTGTTTCTATAGATACACACAGTCGAGCTCAGGATCGAGCCCACTTGAGTGCCCCCTCACAGCAAACAGCTTGCTATCGGGGCACTGAGAAGAGGATGAGCAAATAGTGCGGGCAAGGGGACCCCAGAAGGGGCGTTTCGGGGCCACCGTGCAATACAATTGCACAGAGCAGGTAAGTAGAACACGTTTTTTATTTAAATAATAAAACAATTACACACAGGCACCTTTACAACCATTTTAAATACAAATCATATCCTTTAATATCACTTTCTTACAAATATTTTCTCATACACATAGTTCAAGGATTGCTATGATGTTTAGGCCCCTTTCGCAGGGGCGATCCGACCAGGTCTGCCTGCCAGTTGTTTCAAGCAGTACCTGATCAGAAGGTCCAAGCATTCCTATGGCCAGACGGGTGTAAACGCGGCTGTTTACACCCGCCTACCTCCGGGACCGAAAGTGAGCAGACACAGGATTTGTCATCCTCCTGCTCTCCTCCGATCAGCGAAGGATCTGTGAGCTGATCCCCTGCCAATCAGAACGGAATCCGCCCCGAGTGAAAAGGGACCTTTAATTGTTCCGTCAACAGCCAGCCAGCAGATACAATGCAACATGATGTCAATCGGTATTGTCCAACTTGTAACAGATTGAAACGTAATGTCAATATTCGTTCTACTTCAGCAAAAACAAATCTGCACAGCCTACAAAAAAAGAACACCATACAAATAGAGCGCATTTTACAATTGCAGCCCCTCCAGCAGCCCCCTTTCCTGATCCATAAATCCACAGAGCATGCCACTGATAAAGCAATTCACACAAACTGGACCTCTGCAGCATTCTATGCATCGCATCGGAAGACACCACACAGGTTGGCAGGTTCTGCTAATTAAAAGCGTTACAGTTCAGATTAATGGTACATAAACATGATCCTGTCAGTGCTGCAGTCTCATTAGCCGCCAGCAATCAAAGCTAAAATATGCACAAACCTGACACCTACCTCTGTGATACAATCGCTCTGGTGCGAGGTAAAGCACGAACGACGCTGAGAGATTCCCAGAGCAAAGGCGAGGCTAGGTAAGCGGGTCTCCAGCTGCTTTAAGCCGGGATTAGTGTGCATGTCTGTCTTATGGCAAAAAGGGCTGGAGACGTATAGCACCGAGTCCTGATCCACCGAGGACCGAGGCGGAATCACTTCTACCCAGGAAGACTTGTGTGGAATTTATGTTCGGTTTCACTGAAACTCACAGTGCATACACTACACACCAACAGCAGGCAAGCTCCCAAATACACATAAAAATGCATCAGCCGCTACTTATAATACCTACTTCTCAACTGCGCCTTGAATCGCCGGTATTGTTTACATAGTCCATGTCACTCCAGCCAGATTCCTTTTTATTATGTGAACCAAGAGCCTGTAGTCACCCCTCCCCCTCCACAAAAAATGCGAGAGAGGCTATGTCATTCTTAAATACCACCCATTCTTTAAATAACCCACAGCTTCCTACATAAGCAGGAGTGTGTCCCCCCCCCTCCACCCGCTCTCCCGAAAAACAGTCCCAAAGAGTCCATCACCTAAATAAAGACAAACATGGTCCGCTCTCCTAAAATAACTGGAAAAGCTCCGCACGTACACATAAAAGGTGCAAACAAAAAAAATAAAAAAAAATACAAATAAAAACCCACATAGAAGCATTAAAAAAACAAAAAAAAAAAAAAAACACAAACACACAAAATGTTTTTACCAGACGCAAAAGTTTTACACTGATGCAAATGATGCACACAAAAGAAAAACAAAGTACCAAAAACGCAAAAAGAAGAGTTAGCAACATGCAACAAATCATTATTTTTTTAACCAAAACTGTATGCATGGTAAGCTAAACAGCCTTTTTATGGTAAAGATCATTCCCCCCCCCCCCCCCCCGTACCCCACCCTAATCCAATTTGTGCCAAACAATCTTAACACTAATTTTTTTTTTTTTTTTGGCGAACCTCGGGGGTTGCAAAGGAAAAAAAAAAAAAACCTGAAAGCTCTGGTCCGGAGCCATTGTACTAACCATGCAAGGTTAGTCCAGTGCGATCTCCACGCTGAGCTGCTGTGTTCTGACAGCGGCCCCCCACCAGAGGACTCCGATCAGCGCTCTCTGCCATTGGCTGAGAGCGCTGATCGGCTGCTGGTTTTCCAGCAAGCACTTCTGACAAAACCGACATACACACGGGCAGAACGTCAGCTGGTATTTTTTATACCGGCAAAGGTCTCAGGATACTCTGTCTGTGTGTGTATGGAGCTTTAGATAGAAGAAGTGTCTTCTCACACACCCAGATGTAAAAAAAAAAAAAAATCATTTATATATTGAGATTGATTTACTAAAAAACTGGAGTGCGCAAAAACTGGTGCAGCTCTGCATAGAAACCAATCAGCTTCCCATTTTTTTTTTTTTTTGAAAGCTTAATTGAACAAGCTGAATGTATAAAGACAGTTTGGCTACCATGCAAAGTTGCACCAGATTTTGCACTCTACAGTTTTAGTAAATCAGTTTGTCCCGTGTGTTGTTAGAAACTGATGCCTTTCTTTCCTTAAAGTGATTGTAAAAGGAAAATTTTTTTTATTTAGAAAAAACATGTCATACTTACCTGCTCTGTGCAGTGGTTTTGCACAGAGCAGCCCCGATCCTCCTCTTGCAGGGTCCCCCGCCGGTGCTCTGGGCCCCTTCCCCCTTTCCGAATGCCCCCATAGCAAGCCACTTGCAGTGGGGGCACTCGTGCGTGCTCGCTCCTAAACAGTCTCTCTGCATCCATAAAACACAGAGCATGGCTCAGCCCTGCCTCACGCTGCTGCATCTCAGCCAATCAGGAGGGAGAGACCCGGACAGCCGAGACTCTCATGCATCATCGCTGGATCGAGATCAGGCTTAGGTAAGTATTGGGGGGGGGCTGCACACAGAAGGTTTTGAATCAGGGCCCTCCGAGTCCTCTTGTACCAAATTGTAATGTAACTGTAATGTCTGCCTTCAATTTGTTAAGCGCTGCGCAAACTGTTGGCGTTATAAATCCTGTATTATAATAATAATGATAATAATAATAATAATAATCATCGCAATGCATTAAGATTAAAAAAACTGCATTTAGAGCCACTTTAAGCCCTGGTTCACACCGGTGCAGCTTTGAAATCACGCTACTTCAGCGCGATTTCAAAGCCGCACATCAGTGCGATTCGCACTGCCGATTTAATTGCAGCTTGCAACTTCATTTAAAAAAAAAAGTCTATGCAAGTCGCAACGAAATCGGTAAAAAGTAGTGCTGGAACCTTCTTCATAATTGTTGCGAGATGAGCGGTTCCATTGCCGGCAATGGGGTGCGGTTGTCATGCCATCTCAGGATAGCTGTCTGCCCATACCTCAGATACGGGTGGGCAGTTGCTCGAGAGCAGGAAGATCAATGAACTACAAGAGCACTCACTAGCACCCTTGCAGTTTATTGAGAGCTACAAGCCGTCAGCTGCAATGGATGATGGTACTTGAAGTCTATTCAAATGACATGCCTGTGTGGGCGGAGCCCAACATGGCCACACTGTTTTGAAATTGTAAAAACTGGTGCAGGGAGAGGGGAAAATTGGGGGTGCATGCTGAACACGATACTACCTAAATACAGGTGTAAAATGTAAGGTGTTCAAGAAGGTGAACTTAGCATTTAAGCCTCCGTTCACATTGACTGGGGCTTTGAAAATCGCACAAATTTGAAAAGCCGCATGTCAGTGCTACTTCAGGTGCAATGTGGAAGACATCTGTGCGGCTTCATGCACAGAGGTCTATGCAAGTCGCACCCGAAATCTCCAAAAGTAGTGCAGGAACTGCTTTTTCAACTCGGCGCGGCACCGAAAAGTCGGACGTCGCACCGACTTGAACAGAGTGATTGGGGGCAATAGGCTGCGACTTGTAACTTATCAAATTGCATGACAAGTTGACGAAACGTGAACAGGGGCTAAAGCTCAATTCTGGGAAAAGTAAAAATCCCCCCCCCCCCGAAGACAGCGCTCCCCTACATTCCAGCAGTGGACTGCTCCTCAGCATTCATCGCAAGGCACTGGGCCCTGCATCACTCCTGATGACTTCAAAAGGGCATTCGACTGCCGGAGCGAAGGGGAGAAGAGGTTGCTGGGACTGGTCTTGCAGCGTGGAGGAGTGTATGTAATGTGGAGGCAGCCCCACTGCAATGGAGGCTTTTCACTTTCCCTGGAGTTTAGCTTTAAAATGGAGAACCAAAGACATGGTTTTTTCCCCCCATTTTGGATACATTTCTAACCCCTGTCAGAGCTGCACGATTCTGGCCAAAATGAGAATCACAATTTTTTAGCTTAGAATAAAAAAAAAGTTCACGATTCCCGCGACCTAAAATCTTACACATTATACAAAAAAAAAAAAAAAATTGGGCTAACTTTACTGATTAGTTTTTTGGGTTTTTTTTATTCATTAAAGTATTTGTTTCCAAAAAAATTGCATTTGAAAGACCGCTGCGCAAATACAGTGTGACATAAAATATTGCAACAACCACCATTTTGTTCTCTAGGAGATAGAGATATAGAGATATATAGATATATAGATAGAGATAGATATATATATATATATATATATATCTATCTCTATCTATCACACACACATACATAAAATGTTTGGGGGTTCTAAGTCATTTTCTAGCAAAAAAAAAAGATTTTAACTTGAAACCAACAAATGTCAGAAAAAAGGTTTAGTGGTTAAACTTTCCTCACTTAGAGCCCTTTCACACTGGGGCAGTTTGCAGGAGCTATTGCGCTAATAATAGCGCCTGCAAACCGACCCGAAAGTGCGGCTGCTTTCATTCCAGTGTGAAAGCCCCGAGGGCTTTCACACTGGAGCGATGCGCTGGCAGGACGGGAAAAAAAGTCCTGCCAGCAGCATCTTCTGAGCAGTGAAGGAGCGGAGTGTATACCGCTCCTTCACCGCTCCTGCCCATTGAAAATCAATGGGACGGCATGGCTATACCGCCGGCAAAGCGCCTCTGCAGAGGCGCTTTGCGGTGGTATTTAACCCTTTCTCGGACGCTAGCGGGGGGTAAAACCGCCCCGCTAGCGGCCGCATACCGACGGTAACACGCTGCTAATAATAGCGGTGTTTTACCGCCGACGCTGCCCCAGTGTGAAAGGGCTCTTATATACACACACACAAAGTCTATTCCATTGACAAATTGTTACAATGTTTATAGTTAAGTTTCACTGCTAAAGAATGTTGCGATTCTTGGCAGACTGCCCGTTTTTTTTTTTCTTCCTTTCTTTTGAGGGCTGTGGCTTCAGAAGAGCAGAGAGAATTCTTTACCTAGCAAGAATCGTGAAACACTTTTTTTCCAAGATCGCAACGGGAAAAAAAAAATTGCGATAACGATTCTTGACGATTAATCGTGCAGCTCTACTGTCAGTTTTTATTACCATCTGTGTCCCATTGGGGAGATTTCCCTTCACTTCCTCTTCCATATCCAACACAGGAAGTGAGAGGAAATCCATTGAGGGCCCCCCCCCCTCAGGACACCAGACGATTTTCCCTCTATTACTTTTACTTTTCACTTTTTTTACTGGGGCCAACCGAAAATTTTTATTTTACTTTCACTTTTGTTGATAATGGTAAATAGGCCAAACAGAGAGGGTGAATCTCCCCAATGGATGCACAGACAGCAATAAAAACCTGACAGGGGTTCTAATTCCTCTGCACTCTGTCCAAAACTTAAAAAAAAAAAAAACAAGTTTTGCCTTTAGTTATTTCAGTGAAAGTTGAAGTTTTAAATAGACTGAAAACATCTGGAATAATGTGAACATGTTATATGAGATTTTGGCTTTTGATCCACATGAAGTTGAACCTATCCGGCTTCACTACAATGACATCACTTTTTTGGAATGAGGATGAGGTGGGGGGATGGAAGCTTCCATGGGAGGTCCTACTGAGAAAGCTGTGTCCATTGGTGACAAGTCCTAAAGAAAGGGCCCGTCACAATGTTACATCGCTGCACACCCCCCCCCCCTAAGTGACAACATCCTCTTTACTCTGCAACACCCCAATAATGAAATATACTGGGGTCTCCAGCACACAAGAGGAAAATATTGTGATTTCTACACCAGCCTCCCGTTACTGATTTTGGGATCCATCAGCGGCTGTCTGTAGACATCC